>NC_069506.1:337638303-337938303 GCF_027579735.1 Bombina bombina
CTCACACATACAAAAGAAGGAACACTCACACACACTCAAGATGTAACACACACTCATGCACTCACACATACTCACACACATACACAAGCAGGAACACACACACACACATGCACTCACACACACTCACACACATACACAAGCAGGAACACACATACTAATATGCTCACACAAATACACAAGCAGGCACGCACACACTCATGTGCTCACACACACATACAAACATATGCAAGCAGACACACACACACTCATACGCTCACACACACACATACACAAGCAGGTATACACATAAGCAGGAATGCACACACTCATGCACTCACACACACGCAAACAGCAATGCACAAACTCATGCACTCACAGACACTCACACACATACCCAAGTGGGTATGCACACACTCAAGCACTCACACACACTGACACACATACATAAACAGGAACAAACACACTCATGCACTTACACACATAAACAAGCAAGAACGCAAACACTCATGTGCTCACACATACTCACACACATACACAAGCAAGAACGCACATACACACACACATACACAAGCAGGCATGCACACACTCATGGATTCACACTAACTCACAAACATACACAAGCAGGAATGCACACTACAGGCACTCACACGCACACACACACATACACAAGCAGGAATGCACACACTCATG
Source organism: Bombina bombina (assembly GCF_027579735.1). NCBI lineage: Eukaryota > Metazoa > Chordata > Amphibia > Anura > Bombinatoridae > Bombina > Bombina bombina. The sequence goes on from NC_069506.1 coordinate 337,638,973, forward strand.
CACTCACACACACTCACACACATATACTAGCAGGCATGCAGACATTAATGCACTCACACACATACACAAGCAGGCACACACACACTCATGCATGCAAACACACACTCATGCACTCACACACACAGCACACATACACAAGCAGGAACGTAACCACACTCAATCGCTCACACACACTCACACACAAGCAGAGACGCACACACTTATGCACACATACACACAAGCAGGCTCACGCACATACTCACACACATACACTGCCAGTGATGAACACACGCTCACACACATACACAAGTAAGGATGCACACACTCATGCATGTACATCCAATCCTACACACATGCACAAGCAGGCATGTACACACTCCAAAGCTCACACACAATTACACATACACAAGGAGACATGGACGCATTCATGCACACACACACATAAATAGGCACACACTCATGCTCTCACACACAAGCAGGGACGCACACACTCATGCATGCACACACAATCAGGCACCTACACACTCATGCACACACACTCACACACATACACAAGCAGAGACTTACACACATACATAAGCAGGGATTCACACACATACGCAAGCAGGCACACACACACAGGCCGAATTGAGCATAGGACATACAGGGCATTTGCCCAGTGGGCCTGGGCCAGTTGGGGGTTAGTTGGTTTAGCCTCACCAAGTCACCAGCATTATTATTTATAAAAAATGTGGGGCCAGCCCTATCCTGCCTTTTACTCCCTTGCTATGCTCGTGAGCAAGGTCGGGGCAAGTCCACCACAAGAGTCTGTAACTACACAGGCTAACGAGCAATATGAGTGTATTCTTTATTTAAATGTAAACTTCAATTGCTTCTGTTTTTGTTTTTTGTTTTTTAATTTAATTTTTATTTACTTTTTCATGACAAGCAATAAACATAATACAGTGAGCACGTTTCCATTGAGCCGTTAAAAATGGAGCCATAAGCTACCGAAGTTGCCGGCAGCTAAAAGTAATTTACGGCTCCATTTTAGTACCAGGTTTCCTTGAAGAAGTTGGCTACGACCGGTGAAACGTACGTCAGATCTGATTGAACTGTTGGGACTCTGATGTCACAAAGAGGGTTGGGACATTGAAATGTACACTTTGCAGCTGTCTGTGAACCCCGTGTTTGGTGATTCTACAGTCGGCTTTGTGTTTTACAATTGTTCCCTTATCCTGAGTGATTTTACTGGAGTCATAAATTACTTTTACAAAGTTTGATGTCCCATGATCCATCTATACCTCAACACATGAGCCGTTTTACTGAGAGCTAAGTTATTGCTCCTAAGAGTGTGAGTAGATACTTCCACCTCTTTTCTCCAACATTGGTGTGTCCGGTCCACGGCGTCATCCTTACTTGTGGGATATTCTCTTCCCCAACAGGAAATGGCAAAGAGTCCCAGCAAAGCTGGTCACATGATCCCTCCTAGGCTCCGCCCACCCCAGTCATTCTCTTTGCCGTTGCACAGGCAACATCTCCACGGAGATGGTTAAGAGTTTTTTGGTGTTTAAATGTAGTTTTTATTCTTCTATCAAGTGTTTGTTATTTTAAAATAGTGCTGGTATGTACCATTTACTCTGAAACAGAAAAGGATGAAGATTTCTGTTTGTAAGAGGAAGATGATTTTAGCAGACAGTAACTAAAATCGGTTGCTGTTTCCACATAGGACTGTTGAGATGAAGTAACTTCAGTTGGGGGAAACAGTTAGCAGACTTTTCTGCTTAAGGTATTACTAGCCATATTTCTAACAAGACTGTGTAATGCTGGAAGGCTGTCATTTCCCCTCATGGGGACCGGTAAGCCATTTTCTTAGTCAAAAACAAACAGAATAAAGGGCTTATTATGGGCTAAAAAACTGGTAGACATTTTTATGGGCTAAATCGATTGCTTTATTTGTGCATATTATTCAGATTTAGGCTAATAATTGGAATTTATAATCTTTTGGAACGTTTATAAAACGGCAGGCACTGTATTGGACACCTTTTTCAGTCAGGGGGCCTTTCTAGTCATAGACTGAGCCTCATTTTCGCGCCATTAATGCGCAGTTGTTTTTTGAGAGCAGGGCATGCAGATGCATGTGTGAGGATCTAAGAATCTCTGAAAAAGCTTTTAGAAGGCGTCATTTGGTATCGTATTCCCCTCAGGGCTTGGTTGGGTCTTAGCAAAGACTATATCTGGGACTGTATAGGGGTTAAATTGAAAAACGGCTCCGGTTCCGTTATTTTAAGGGTTAAAGCTCTGAAATTTGGTGTGCAATACTTTTAAGGCTTTAAGACACTGTGGTGAAATTTTGGTAATTTTTGAACAATTCCTTCATATTTTTTCACATATTCAGTAATAAAGTGTTTTCTGTTTGAAATTTAAAGTGACAGTAACAGTTTTATTTTAAAACGTTTTTTGTGCTTTGTTGACAAGTTTAAGCCTGTTTAACATGTCTGTACCTTCAGATAAGCTATGTTCTATATGTATGAAAGCCAATGTGTCTCCCCATTTAAATTTATGTGATAATTGTGCCATAGCGTCCAAACAAAGTAAGGACAGTACTGCCACAAATAATGATATTGCCCAAGATGATTCCTCAAATGAGGGGAGTAAATATGATAGTACATCATCTCCTACTGTGTCTACACCAGTTTTGCCCATGCAGGAGGCCCCTAGTACATCTAGTGCGCCAATGCTTATTACCATGCAACAATTAACGGCTGTAATGGATAACTCCATAGCAAATCTTTTATCCAAAATGCCTACTTATCAGAGAAAGCGGAATTGCTCTGTTTTAAACACTGAAGAGCAAGAGGACGCTGATGATAATTGTTCTGTCATACCCTCACACCATTCTGAAGGGGCCATGAGGGAGGTTTTGTCTGAGGGAGAAATTTCAGATTCAGGAAAAATTTCTCATCAAGCTGAACCTGATGTTGTGACATTTAAATTTAAATTAGAACATCTCCGCGTACTGCTTAAGGAGGTGTTATCTACTCTGGATGATTGTGACAATTTGGTCATTCCAGAGAAATTATGCAAGATGGACAGGTTCCTAGAGGTTCCGGTGCCCCCCGACACTTTTCCTATACCCAAGCGGGTGGCGGGTAAATAAAGAGTGGGAAAAGCCCGGCATACCTTTTGTTCCTCCCCCTATATTTAAGAAATTATTTCCTATGGTCGACCCCAGAAAGGACTTATGGCAGACAGTCCCCAAGGTCGAGGGGGCAGTTTCTACTCTAAACAAACGCACTACTATTCCTATCGAAGATAGTTGTGCTTTCAAAGATCCTATGGATAAAAAATTGGAAGGTTTGCTTAAAAAGATTTTTGTACAGCAAGGCTACCTTCTACAACCAATTTCATGCATTGTTCCTGTCACTACGGCAGCGTGGTTCTGGTTCGAGGAACTAGAAAAGTCGCTCAGTAGAGAAACTCCATATGAGGAGGTTATGGACAGAGTTCACGCACTTAAATTGGCTAACTCTTTTATTTTAGATGCCGCTTTGCAATTAGCAAAATTAGCGGCGAAAAATTCAGGGTTTGCTATCGTGGCGCGCAGAGCGCTTTGGCTAAAGTCTTGGTCAGCGGATGTGTCATCCAAGACAAAATTGCTTAATATTCCTTTCAAAGGTAAAACTTTATTTGGACCTGATTTGAAAGAGATTATTTCAGACATCACTGGGGGAAAGGGCCACGCCCTTCCACAGGATAGGTCTTTTAAGGCTAAAAATAAACCTAATTTTCGTCCCTTTCGCAGAAATGGACCAGCCTCTAATTCTGCATCCTCTAAGCAAGAGGGTAATGCCTCACAACCCAAACCAGCCTGGAAACCAATGCCAGGCTGGAACAAGGGTAAGCAGGCCAAGAAGCCTGCCACTGCTAACAAAACAGCATGAAGGAGTAGCCCCCGATCCGGGACTGGATCTGGTGGGGGGCAGACTTTCTCTCTTTGCTCAGGCTTGGGCAAGAGATGTTCAGGATCCTTGGGCGCTAGAAATAGTTTCTCAAGGTTATCTCCTGGAATTCAAGGAACTACCCCCATGGGGAAGGTTCCACAAGTCTCACTTATCCTCAAACCAAATAAAGAGACAGGCATTCTTATATTGTGTAGAAGACCTGTTAAAGATGGGAGTGATACACCCAGTTCCAATAAAGGAACAAGGAATGGGATTTTATTCCAATCTGTTCGTAGTTCCCAAAAAAGAGGGAACGTTCAGACCAATTTTGGATTTGAAGATCCTAAACAAATTTCTCAGGGTACCATCGTTCAAAATGGAAACCATTCGAACGATTCTACCCACCATCCAGGAAAGTCAATTTATGACTACCGTGGATCTAAAGGATGCGTACCTACATATCCCTATCCACAAGGAACATCATCAGTTCCTAAGGTTCGCTTTTCTGGACAAACATTACCAGTTTGTGGCTCTTCCATTCGGATTAGCCACTGCTCCAAGGATTTTCACAAAGGTGCTAGGGTCCCTTCTAGCGGTTCTAAGACCAAGGGGCATTGCAGTAGTACCTTACTTGGACGACATTCTAATATAAGCGTTGTCCCTGTCAAAGGCAAAGGCTCATACGGACATCGTTCTAGCCTTTCTCACATCTCACGGATGGAAGGTGAACAAAGAAAAGAGTTCTCTGTCCCCGTCAACAAGAGTTCCCTTCTTGGGAACAATAATAGATTCCTTAGAAATGAGGATTTTTCTGACAGAGGTCAGAAAATCAAAACTTCTAAGCTCTTGTCAAGTGCTTCATTCTGTTCCTCGTCCTTCCATAGCGCAGTGCATGGAAGTAATAGGATTGATGGTTGCAACAATGGACATAGTTCCCTTTGCACGAATTCATCTAAGACCATTACAACTGTGCATGCTCAAACAGTGGAATGGGGATTATACAGACTTGTCTCCAATGATTCAAGTAGATCAAAAGAACAGAGATTCACTCCGTTGGTGGCTGACCCTGGACCATCTGTCTCAGGGAATGAGCTTCCGCAGGCCAGAGTGGGTCATTGTCATGACCGACGCCAGTTTAGTGGGCTGGGGTGCGGTCTGGAAATCCCTGAAAGCTCAGGGTCTATGGTCTCGGGAGGAGTCTCTTCTCCCAATAAACATTCTGGAACTGAGAGCGATATTCAATGCTCTCAGAGCTTGGCCTCAACTAGCAAAGGCCAAATTCATAAGGTTCCAATCAGACAACATGACGACTGTTGCTTATATCAATCATCAAGGGGGAACAAAGAGTTCCCTGGCGATGAAAGAAGTGACCAAAATAATTCAATGGGCGGAGGATCACTCCTGCCACTTGTCTGCGATCCACATCCCAGGAGTGGAAAATTGGGAAGCGGATTTTCTGAGTCGTCAGACATTTCATCCGGGGGAGTGGGAACTCCATCCGGAAATCTTTGCCCAAATAACTCAATTAGGGGGCATTCCAGACATGGATCTGATGGCGTCTCGTCAGAACTTCAAGGTTCCTTGCTACGGGTCCAGATCCAGGCATCCCAAGGCGACTCTAGTAGATGCACTAGTAGCACCTTGGACTTTCAACCTAGCTTACGTATTCCCACCGTTTCCTCTCATTCCCAGGCTGATAGCCAGGATCAATCAGGAGAGGGCCTCTGTGATCTTGATAGCTCCTGCGTGGCCACGCAGGACTTGGTATGCAGACCTGGTGAATATGTCATCGGCTCCACCATGAAAGCTACCTTTGAGACAGGACCTTCTTGTTCAAGGTCCATTCGAACACCCAAATCTGGTCTCCCTCCAACTGACGGCTTGGAGATTGAACGCTTGATTCTATCAAAGCGTGGGTTTTCAGATTCAGTGATAGATACTCTGGTTCAGGCCAGAAAACCTGTAACTAGAAAAATTTACCATAAAATATGGAAAAAATATATCTGTTGGTGTGAATCCAAAGGATTCCCATGGAATAAGATAAAAATTCCTAAGATTCTCTCCTTTCTTCAAGAAGGTTTGGAGAAAGGATTATCTGCAAGTTCTCTAAAGGGACAGATCTCTGCTTTATCGGTCTTACTACACAAAAGACTGGCAGCTGTGCCAGATGTTCAAGCTTTTGTTCAGGCTCTGGTTAGGATCAAGCCTGTTTACAGACCTTTGACTCCTCCCTGGAGTCTAAATCTAGTTCTTTCAGTTCTTCAAGGGGTTCCGTTTGAACCCTTACATTCCATAGATATTAAGTTACTATCTTGGAAAGTTTTGTTTTTGGTTGCAATTTCTTTTGCTAGAAGAGTTTCAGAGTTATCTGCTCTGCAGTGTTCTCCTCCGTATCTGGTGTTCCATGCAGATAAGGTGGTTTTGCGTACTAAGCCTGGTTTTCTTCCTAAAGTTGTTTCTAACAAAAATATTAACCAGGAGATAGTTGTACCTTCTTTGTGTCCGAATCCAGTTTCAAAGAAGGAACGTTTGTTACACAATTTGGACGTTGTCCATGCTCTAAAGTTCTATTTAGAGGCTACTAAAGATTTCAGACAAACATCTTCCTTGTTTGTTGTTTATTCTGGTAAAAGGAGAGGTCTAAAAGTGACTTCTACCTCTCTTTCCTTTTGGCTTAAAAGCATCATCCGATTGGCTTATGAGACTGCCGGACGGCAGCCTCCTGAAAGAATCACAGCTCACTCCACTAGGGCTGTGGCTTCCACATGGGCCTTCAAGAACGAGGCTTCTGTTGACCAGATATGTAAGGCAGCGACTTGGTCTTCACTGCACACTTTTGCCAAATTTTACAAATTTGATACTTTTGCTTCTTCGGAGGCTATTTTTGGGAGAAAGGTTTTGCAAGCTGTGGTGCCTTCCGTTTAGGTGACCTGATTTGCTCCCTCCCTTCATCCGTGTCCTAAAGCTTTGGTATTGGTTCCCACAAGTAAGGATGATGCCATGGACCGGACACACCAATGTTGGAGAAAACAGAATTTATGCTTACCTGATAAATTACTTTCTCCAACGGTGTGTCCGGTCCACGGCCCGCCCTGGTTTTTTAATCAGGTCTGATGAATTATTTTCTCTAACTACAGTCACCACGGTACCATATGGTTTCTCCTATATATATTTCCTCCTGTCCGTCGGTCGAATGACTGGGGTGGGCGGAGCCTAGGAGGGATCATGTGACCAGCTTTGCTGGGACTCTTTGCCATTTCCTGTTGGGGAAGAGAATATCCCACAAGTAAGGATGACGCCGTGGACCGGACACACCGTTGGAGAAAGTAATTTATCAGGTAAGCATAAATTCTGTTTTTTTATATAATCTGTGTATACAGGACTATTTGTTGTTATTTCCTTTTCTTCCAAGGATTTTAACTTTTGGATTTCTGAAGATCACATATCCTTACCAGTTTATCAAATTTTTTCTTTGTTGGTTATATTTTTTTTGTGATATTACAATTTATTTTTAGATTTTTCCATTTAAATAGTTTGCACATTCCATGCAGTCGCTCTTTTCATGTACAATATAACTCTATTAAAATAAATAAAAACTTATCTGTGAAATAAAAATAAACCTAACACTAAACTATAAATTAACCTAACCTTACTATTCTAATAAAATTTAAAAAACTACCAATTAAAATATCTAAATTACAAATTTAAAAAACCTAACACTATGAAAAAAATAAATGAAAATTTAAAAAAAATCTAAGTTTACCAAACATACGGCCAGATTACGAGTTTTGCATTAGGAGCTATGCGGTGCTAACGAGCATTTTTTTCTCACCGCTCACTTACCTACAGCGCTGGTATTACAGGCCTAGATTTAGAGTTCGGCGGTAAAAGGGCTGCTAACGCTCCGCGGGTTTTTTTCTGGCCGCACCATAAATTTAACTCTGGTATCGAGAGTTCAAACAAATGCTGCGTTAGGCTCCAAAAAAGGAGCGTAGGGCATTTTTACCGCAAATGCAACTCTCGATACCAGAGTTGCTTACGGACGCGGCCGGCCTCAAAAACGTGCTCGTGCACGATTCTCCCATAGGAAACAATGGGGCTGTTTGAGCTGAAAAAAAACCTAACACCTGCAAAAAAGCAGCGTTCAGCTCCTAACGCAGCCCCATTGTTTCCTATGGGGAAACACTTCCTACGTCTGCACCTAACACTCTAACATGTACCCCGAGTCTAAACACCCCTAACCTTACACTTATTAACCCCTAATCTGCCGCCCCCGCTATCGCTGACCCCTGCATTACACTTTTAACCCCTAATCTGCCGCTCCGTAAACCGCCGCCACCTACGTTATCCCTATGTACCCCTAATCTGCTGCCCTAACATCGCCGACCCCTATGTTATATTTATTAACCCCTAATCTGCCCCCCACAACGTCGCCGACACCTACCTACACTTATTAACCCCTAATCTGCCGAGCGGACCTGAGCGCTACTATAATAAATGTATTAACCCCTAATCCGCCTCACTAACCCTATCATAAATAGTATTAACCCCTAATCTGCCCTCCCTAACATCGCCGACACCTACCTTCAATTATTAACCCCTAATCTGCCGACCGGAGCTCACCGCTATTCTAATAAATGTATTAACCCCTAAAGCTAAGTCTAACCCTAACACTAACACCCCCCCTAACTTAAATATAATTTACATCTAACGAAATAAAATAACTCTTATTAAATAAATTATTCCTATTTAAAGCTAAATACTTACCTGTAAAATAAATCATAATATAGCTACAATATAAATTATAATTATATTATAGCTATTTTAGGATTAATATTTATTTTACAGGCAACTTTGTAATTATTTTAACCAGGTACAATAGCTATTAAATAGTTAAGAACTATTTAATAGTTACCTAGTTAAAATAATTACAAATTTACCTGTAAAATAAATCCTAACCTAAGTTATAATTAAACCTAACACTACCCTATCAATAAAATAATTAAATAAACTACCTACAATTACCTACAATTAACCTAACACTACACTATCAATAAATTAATTAAACACAATTGCTACAAATAAATACAATTAAATAAACTATCTAAAGTACAAAAAATAAAAAAGAACTAAGTTACAGAAAATAAAAAAATATTTACAAACATAAGAAAAATATTACAACAATTTTAAACTAATTACACCTACTCTAAGCCCCCTAATAAAATAACAAAGACCCCCAAAATAAAAAATTCCCTACCCTATTCTAAAATACAAAAATTACAAGCTCTTTTACCTTACCAGCCCTGAACAGGGCCCTTTGCGGGGCATGCCTCAAGAATTTCAGCTCTTTTGCCTGTAAAAGAAAACATACAATACCCCCCCCCCAACATTACAACCCACCACCCACATACCCCTAATCTAACCCAAACCCCCCTTAAATAAACCTAACACTAATCCCCTGAAGATCTTCCTACCTTGTCTTCACCATACCAGGTTCACCGATCCGTCCTGGCTCCAAGATCTTCATCCAACCCAAGCGGGGGTTGGCGATCCATAATCCGGTGCTCCAAAGTCTTCCTCCTATCCGGCAAGAAGAGGACATCCGGACCGGCAAACATCTTCTCCAAGCGGCATCTTCTATGTTCTTCCATACGATGACGACCGGCTCCATCTTGAAGACCTCCAGCGCGGATCCATCCTCTTCTTCCGACGACTAGACGACGAATGACGGTTCCTTTAAGGGACGTCATCCAAGATGGCGTCCCTCGAATTCCGATTGGCTGATAGGATTCTATCAGCCAATCGGAATTAAGGTAGGAATTTTCTGATTGGCTGATGGAATCAGCCAATCAGAATCTAGTTCAATCCGATTGGCTGATCCAATCAGCCAATCAGATTGAGCTCGCATTCTATTGGCTGATCGGAACAGCCAATAGAATGCGAGCTCAATCTGATTGGCTGATTGGATCAGCCAATCGGATTGAACTAGATTCTGATTGGCTGATTCCATCAGCCAATCAGAAAATTCCTACCTTAATTCCGATTGGCTGATAGAATCCTATCAGCCAATCGGAATTCGAGGGACGCCATCTTGGGTGACGTCATTTAAAGGAACCGTCATTCGTCGTCTAGTCGTTGGAAGAAGAGGATGGATCCGCGCTGGAGGTCTTCAAGATGGAGCCGGTCGTCATCGGATGGAAGAACATAGAAGATGCCGCTTGGAGAAGATGTTTGCCGGTCCGGATGTCCTCTTCTTGCCGGATAGGAGGAAGACTTTGGAGCACCGGATTATGGATCGCCAACCCCCGCTTGGGTTGGATGAAGATCTTGGAGCCAGGACGGATCGGTGAACCTGGTATGGTGAAGACAAGGTAGGAAGATCTTCAGGGGATTAGTGTTAGGTTTATTTAAGGGGGGTTTGGGTTAGATTAGGGGTATGTGGGTGGTGGGTTGTAATGTTGGGGGGGGGGTATTGTATGTTTTCTTTTACAGGCAAAAGAGCTGAAATTCTTGGGGCATGCCCCGCAAAGGGCCCTGTTCAGGGCTGGTAAGGTAAAAGAGCTTGTAATTTTTGTATTTTAGAATAGGGTAGGGAATTTTTTATTTTGGGGGTCTTTGTTATTTTATTAGGGGCTTAGAGTAGGTGTAATTAGTTTAAAATTGTTGTAATATTTTTCTTATGTTTGTAAATATTTTTTTATTTTCTGTAACTTAGTTCTTTTTTATTTTTTGTACTTTAGATAGTTTATTTAATTGTATTTATTTGTAGCAATTGTGTTTAATTAATTTATTGATAGTGTAGTGTTAGGTTAATTGTAGGTAATTGTAGGTAGTTTATTTAATTATTTTATTGATAGGGTAGTGTTAGGTTTAATTATAACTTAGGTTAGGATTTATTTTACAGGTAAATTTGTAATTATTTTAACTAGGTAACTATTAAATAGTTCTTAACTATTTAATAGCTATTGTACCTGGTTAAAATAATTACAAAGTTGCCTGTAAAATAAATATTAATCCTAAAATAGCTATAATATAATTATAATTTATATTGTAGCTATATTAGGATTTATTTTACAGGTAAGTATTTAGCTTTAAATAGGAATAAGTTATTTAATAAGAGTTAATTTATTTCGTTAGATAAAAATTATATTTAAGTTAGGGGGGTGTTAGTGTTAGGGTTAGACTTAGCTTTAGGGGTTAATACATTTATTAGAATAGCGGTGAGTTCCGGTCGTCAGATTAGGGGTTAATAATTGAAGGTAGGTGTCGGCGATGTTAGGGAGGGCAGATTAGGGGTTAATACTATTTATGATAGGGTTAGTGAGGCGGATTAGGGGTTAATACATTTATTATAGTAGCGCTCAGGTCCGCTCGGCAGATTAGGGGTTAATAAGTGTAGGTAGGTGTCGGCGACGTTGTGGGGGGCAGATTAGGGGTTAATAAATATAACATAGGGGTCGGCGATGTTAGGGGCAGCAGATTAGGGGTACATAGGGATAACGTAGGTGGCGGCGATTTGCGTTCGGAAGATTAGGGGTTAATTATTTTAAGTAGCTTGCGGCGACGTTGTGGGGGGCAAGTTAGGGGTTAATAAATATAATATAGGGGTCGGCGGGGTTAGGGGCAGCAGATTAGGGGTACATAAGTATAACGTAGGTGGCGGTCGGCAGATTAGGGGTTAAAAATTTTAATCGAGTGGCGGCGATGTGGGGGGGACCTCGGTTTAGGGGTACATAGGTAGTTTATGGGTGTTAGTGTACTTTAGGGTACAGTAGTTAAGAGCTTTATAAACCGGCGTTAGCCAGAAAGCTCTTAACTCCTGCTATTTTCAGGCGGCTGGAATCTTGTCGTTAGAGCTCTAACGCTCACTGCAGAAACGACTCTAAATACCAGCGTTAGAAAGATCCCATTGAAAAGATAGGCTACGCAAATGGCGTAGGGGGATCTGCGGTATGGAAAAGTCGCGGCTGAAAAGTGAGCGTTAGACCCTTTAATCACTGACTCCAAATACCAGCGGGCGGCCAAAACCAGCGTTAGGAGCCTCTAACGCTGGTTTTGACGGCTACCGCCCAACTCTAAATCTAGGCCACAGGTTTTTGCAAACCCGGCGTTAAAAGGCAAGAAGTGAGCGTAGAGCAAAATTGTGCTCCATACCGCACTCCAATACCAGCGCTGCTTAAGTGAGTGGTGAGCTGGTCATACGTGCTCGTGCACGATTTTCCCATAGACATCAATGGGGAGAGCCGGCTGAGAAAAAGTCTAACACCTGCCAAAAAGCAGCGTAAAGCTCAGTAACGCAGCCCCATTGATTCCTATGGGGAAATAAAAGTTTTGTTTACACCTAACACCCTAACATGAACCCTGAGTCTAAACACCCCTAATGTTACACTTATTAACCCCTAATCTCCGGCCCCCGACATCGCCGACACCTACATTATTCTTATTAACCCCTAATCTGCCGCTCCGGACACCGCCACCACCTACATTATACTTATTAACCCCTAATCTGTTGCCCCCAACATCACCACCACCTACATTATATTTATTAACCCCTAATCTGCCGCCCCCAATGTCGCTGCAACCTACATACACTTATTAACCCCTAATCTGCTGCCCCCAACGTCGCCGCCACTATATTAAATGTATTAACCCCTAAACCTAAGTCTAACCCTAACCCTAACTTAAATATAGTTTAAATAAATCTAAATAAAATTACTATCATTAACTACATTATTCCTATTTAAAACTAAATACTTACCTATAAAATAAACCCTAAGCTAGCTACAATATAACTAATAGTTACATTGTATCTAACTTAGGGTTTATTTTTATTTTACAGGCAAGTTTGTATTTATTTTAACTAGGTAAAATAGTTACTAAATAGTTATTAACTATTTAATAACTACCTAGCTAAAATAAATACAAATTGACCTGTAAAATAAAACCTAACCTAAGTTACAATAACACCTAACACTACACTATAATTAAATATATTCCCTACATTAAATACAATAAAATAAATTAAATTAAATTAGCTAAATTACAAAACCCCCCACTAAATTGCAGAAAATAAAAAACAAATTACAGATCTTTAAACTAATTACACTATCAAAAAAAAGCCCCCCCCCCCAAAAAAAACCCCTAGCCTAAACTAAACTATCAATAGCCCATAAAAGGGCCTTTTGCGGGGCATTGCCCCAAAGTAATCGGCTCTTTTACCTGTAAAAAAAAATACAAACAACCCCCCCAACAGTAAAACCCACCACCCACACAACCAACCCCCCAAATAAAATACTAACTAAAAAAACCTAAGATCCCCATTGCCCTGAAAAGGGCATTTAGCTATTTTGCAGGCCCAAAACCCTAACCCAAAAAATAAACCCACCCAATACACCCTTAAAAAATCCTAACACTAACCCCTGAAGATTCACTTACCGGGAGAAGTCTTCATCCAAGCGGCAAGATGTCTTCAACGAAGCCGGCAGAAGTGGTCCTCCAGATGGGCACAAGTGGTCCTCCAGATGGGCAGAAGTCTTCATCCAGACGGCATCTTCTATCTTCATCCTTCCAGCGCGGAGCGTGTCCATCTTCAAGACAACCGACGTGGAGCATCCTCTTCAAACGACGTCTTCTTTGTAATGAATATCTCTTTAAGTGACATCATCCAAGATGGCGTCCCTTAGATTCCGATTGGCTGATAGAATTCTATCAGCCAATCAGAATTAAGGTAGAAAAAATCCTATTGGCTGATTGGATCAGCCAATAGGATTGAACTTCAATCCTATTTGCTGATCCAATCAGCCAATAGGATTGAGCTTGCATTCTATTGGCTGATTGGAACAGCCAATAGAGTGCCAGCTCAATCCAATTGGCTGATAAAATTCTATCAGATAATCGGAATTAAAGGAACGCCATCTTGGATGACGTCACTTAAAGAGATCTTCATTATGAAGAAGACGTCGTTTGAAGAGGATGCTCCACGTTGGATGTCTTGAAGATGGAACCGCTCCACACCGGAAGGATGAAGATAGAAGATGCCGTCTGGATGAAGACTTCTGCCCATCTGGAGGACCACTTCTTCCGGCTTTGTTGAAGACATCTTGCCGCTTGGATGAAGACTTCTCCCGGTAAGTGAATCTTTGGGGATTAGTGTTAGGATTTTTTTAAGGGTGTATTGGGTGTGTTTATTTTTTAAGGTTATGGTTTTGGGCCTGCAAAAGAGCTAAATGCCCTTTTAAGGGCAATGCCCATCCAAATGCCCTTTTCAGGACAATGGGGAGCTTAGGTTTTTTTAGTTAGTATTTTATTTGGGGGGTTATTTGTGTGGGTGGGGGGTTTTACTGATGGGGGGGTTGTTTGTATCTTTTTTACAGGTAAAAAATCAACCCTAAGCTAGCTACAATGTAACTATTAGTTATATTGTAGCTAGCTTAGGGTTTATTTTGTAGGTAAGTATTTAGTTTTAAATAGGAATAAGTTAGGTAATTATAGTAATTTTCTTTAGATTTATTTAAATTAAATTTAAGTTAGGGGGTGTTAGGGTTAGATTTAGGGGTTAATACATTTAATATATTGGCAGCGACGTTGGGGACGGCAGATTAGGGGTTAATAAGTATAATGTAGGTGGCGGCGATGTTAGGGGCGGCAGATATGGGGTTAATAATATTTAACTAGTGTTTTCAAGGCGGGATTGCGGCGGTATAGGGGTTAATATGTTTATTCTAGTGGCGGCGATATCCAGAGTGACCGATTAGGGGTTAAAAATGTTATTATAGTGTTTGCGATGCAGGAGGGCCTCAATTTAGGGGTTAATAGGTAGTTTATGGGTGTTAGTGTACTTTTTAGCACTTTAGTTATGAGTTTTATGCTATGGTGTTGTAGTGTAAAACTCATAACTACTGACTTAAAATGCCTTACGGATCTTGAAGGTAGAGGGTGTACTGCTCACTTTTTGGCCTCCCAGGACAGACTCGTAATACCGGCGCTATGGAAGTCCCATAGAAAAAAGGGTTTACGAAGTTTACATAAGTCGTTTTGCGGTAAGGCCAAAGAAGTGTGCGGTGCCCCTAAACCTGTAAGACTCGTCATAGCAGCCGTAGTTAAAAAGCAGGGTTAGGACCTGTTAACGCTGCTTTTTCATCTTAACGCACAACTCGTAATCTAGCCGATATTTAACACTAAAATCACGAAAAATTAAAAACACTAAGGCCTAGATTTGGAGTTTGGCGGTAGCCGTGAAAACCAGCATTAGAGGCTCCTAACGCTGGTTTTAGGCTACCTCCGGTATTTGGAGTCACTCAAAAAAGGGTCTAACGCTCACTTTTCAGCCGCGACTTTTCCATACCGCAGATCCCCTTACGTCAATTGCGTATCCTATCTTTTCAATGGGATTTTTATAACTCCGGTATTTAGAGTCGTGGCTGAAGTGAGCGTTAGAAATCTAACGACAAAACTACAGCCGCAGAAAAAAGTCAGTAGTTAAGAGCTCTCTGGGCTAACGCCGGTTCATAAAGCTCTTAACTACTGTACTCTAAAGTACACTAACACCCATAAACTACCTATGTACCCCTAAACCGAGGCCCCCCCACATCGCCGCCACTCGATTAAATTTTTTTAACCCCTAATCTGCCGACCGCCACCTACGTTATACTTATGTACCCCTAATCTGCTGCCCCTAACACCGCCGACCCCTATATTATATTTATTAACCCCTAACCTGCCCCCCACAACGTCGCAGCCAGCTACCTACAATAATTAACCCCTAATCTGCCGACCGCAAAGCGCCGCCACCTACATTATAGCTATGTACCCCTAATCTGCTGCCCCTAACACCGCTGACCCCTATATTATATTTATTAACCCCTAATCTGCCCCCCTCATCGTCGCCTCCACCTTCCTACACTTATTAACCCCTAATCTGCCCAGCGGACCGCACCGCTATTATTATAAAGTTATTAACCCCTAATCCGCCTCACTAACCCTATAATAAATAGTATTAACCCCTAATCTGCCCTCCCTAACATCGCCGACACCTAACTTCAATTATTAACCCCTAATCTGCCGACTGGAGCTCACCGCTATTCTAATAAATGTATTAACCCCTAAAGCTAAGTCTAACCCTAACACTAACACCCCCCTAACTTAAATATAATTTTAATCTAACGAAATTAATTAACTCTTATTAAATAAATTATTCCTATTTAAAGCTAAATACTTACCTGTAAAATAAATCCTAATATAGCTACAATATAAATTATAATTATATTATAGCTATTTTAGGATTAATATTTATTTTACAGGTAACTTTGTATTTATTTTAACCAGGTACAATAGCTATTAAATAGTTAAGAACTATTTAATAGCTAAAATAGTTAAAATAATTACAAATTTACCTGTAAAATAAATCCTAACCTAAGTTACAATTAAACCTAACACTACACTATCAATAAATTAATTAAATAAAATACCTACAATTACCTACAATTAAACCTAACACTGCACTATCAATAAATTAATTAAATACAATACCTACAAATAACTACAATGAAATAAACTAAAGTACAAAAAATAAAAAAGAACTAAGTTACAAAAAATAAAAAAATATTTATAAACATAAGAAAAATATTACAACAATTTTAAACTAATTACACCTACTCTAAGCCCCCTAATAAAATAACAAAGCCCCCAAAATAAAAAAATGCCCTACCCTATTCTAGATTACTAAAGTTCAAAGCTCTTTTACCTTACCAGCCCTGAACAGGGCCCTTTGCGGGGCATGCCCCAAGAAGTTCAGCTCTTTTGCCTGTAAAAAAAAACATACAATACCCCCCACCCATCGTTACAACCCACCACCCACATACCCCTAATCTAACCCAAACCCCCCTTAAATAAACCTAACACTAAGCCCCTGAAGATCTCCCTACCTTGTCTTGACCTCACCGGGTTCAGCGATCGGTCCAGAAGAGGGTCCGAAGTCTTGATCCAAGCGGAGCAAGAAGAGATCCTCCATCCGGTAGAAGTTTTCATCCAAGCGGGGCAGAAGAGGTCTTCCATCCGATTGAAGTCTTCATCCAAGCGGGATCTTCTATTGTCATCCATCCGGAGCGGCAGGATCCTGAAGACCTCCGACGAGGAACATCCATCCTGGCCGACGACTGAACGACGAATGACGGTTCCTTTAAATGACGTCATCCAAGATGGCGTCCCTCGAATTCCGATTGGCTGATAAGATTCTATCAGCCAATCGGAATTAAGGTAGGAATATTCTGATTGGCTGATGGAATCAGCAATCAGAATCAAGTTCAATCCGATTGGCCGCAACACTCTGGTATCGAGAGTTGAAGTTGCGTTAAATATGCTCTACGCTCCTTTTTTGGAGCCTAACGCAGCCTTTATGTGGACTCTCAATACCAGAGTTATTTTTATGGTGCGGCCAGAAAAAAGCCAGCGTTAGCTTTTCGGGTCGTTACCGACAAAACTCTAAATCTAGCCGTAAGATTACAAAAATAACGAAATTATCAGAAATATAAACAATTACACCTAATCTAATAGCCCTATAAAAATAAAAAAGCGCCCCCCCCCCCAAAAAAAAAAACCTAGCCTACAATAAACTACCAGTAGTAGGCCTTTTTGTAGGGCATTGGCACTAAGTTAAACAGCTCTTTTACCTGTAAAAATACTTTGTGGCAAAGTCCCCCGACAGTAAAAACCACCACCCAACCAACCCCCCAAAATAAAAAACCTGACTCTTTAAAAAAATGCTAAGCTACTCATTGCCCATAAAGGGGCATTTGTATGGGCATTGCCCTTAAAGGGACATGAAACCCCAAATTTTCCAATTTACTTCTATTATTTAATTTGCTTCCTTCTCTTGTTATCCGTTGCTGAAAGCTTTATCTAGACAAGCTCAGGGGCAGCAGAGAACCTAGATTCTAGCTGTCGATTGGTGGCTGCATAAACAGTATATGTCGATTGTGATTGGCTCACACATGTGTTCAGTTAGAAACCATTAGTGCATTGCTGCTCCTTCAACAAATGATACTAAGAGAATGAAACAGATTAGATTATTTTTTTGGGTTTCATGTCCCTTTAAAAGGGCATTTAGGTCTTTTGCATTGCCCTTAAAAGGGCATTTAGCTTTTTTCAAAAGCCCAAAGCCCTAATATAAAAAATAATAACCATCCAAAAAATAAAAAATTAACCTAACACTAATCCCAGAATATCTACTAATGGTTTCTGAAGTCCGGACATCCATCTCCATCCAGGCGGCGAGGTCTTCATCAAGGCAGTGAGGTCTTCATCCATCCCGGGGGCATCTTCTATCCTCATCTCGGCAGCGCAGAGCGGAGCCATTCTAGAAGCTGATCCCATCCTGCGGGGAGAGTCCTCTTCATACTGTCACCACCAGACACTGAAGTTGAATGCTAGGTAGCCATTTCAAAATGGCGTACCTTGCATTCCTATTGGCTGATTTGATTCTTCAAATTCAAATCAGCCAATAGAATGAGAGCTTCTGAAATCCTATTGGCTGTTCAAAACAGCCAATAGGATGAGACCTACTGAAATCCTATTGGCTGTACTAATTAGTATGAATATTGCATAAATATGATTTTTCTTTTTTTTCAGCTACTTGACTGCAAAGGGCTCCAATGCACTTATATATATGTCAATGACCTCTGTTTAACAAAGTCTGGCGGACCTGATCCGACAGTGCGGATCAGGTCCGCCAGACCTCACTGAATACGGAGAGCAATACGCTCTCCGTATTCAGCATTGCACCAGCAGCTCACAACATCTGCTGGTGCAACGCCGCCCCCTGCAGACTTGCGGCCAATGGGCCGCAAGCAGGGAGGTGTCAATCAACCCAATCGTACTCGATCAGGTTAAATTCCAGCGATGTCTGTCCGCCTGCTCAGAGCAGGCGGACAGGGTTATGGAGTAGCCGTCTTTGTGACCGCTGCTTCATAACTGCTGTTTCTGGCGAGCCTCCATTCGGAGCTTGATAGATAGGCACCTATATGTGTGTACATATGTATTTATGTGTTTATATTTGTATATATCTCTATAAATACATAAATATACATACAAATACATAAATCCACATGTACACACATATGTCCACACTGTATAAACATATATATTATTATTATTATACTTTATTTATGAAGCGCCAACATATTCCGCAGCGCTGTACATGGGTACAATTCATTTAAATAAAACAATGATATAAAACTTGTAAGAGACAGGACAAAATCTTACAAACACATACAGGAGGAATTGAAGGCCTGATTCCCGTAGGATAGGAGAGAGAGAGAGAGAGAGAGAGAGAGAGAGAGAGAGAGAGAGAGAGAAAATGAAAATGAATAGCTGAATGAGTGCACCAACTAAATATAAAGAAAACGAAGAAATACTGAAAAATTTTGTCAGAATGTATAAGTTTGCTTTAAATTGATTTTTAAGGCTTAATACTGACCTTAACACGCTCTGGAGAGCTTGCTAACCCGATGGGAGTCGAACTGCTAAGCTTCCTGTTTGCACGGCCAGGGCTCTGGCAAGAGGAGTATCGGGT
This sequence comes from Bombina bombina, assembly GCF_027579735.1. NCBI lineage: Eukaryota > Metazoa > Chordata > Amphibia > Anura > Bombinatoridae > Bombina > Bombina bombina. The sequence goes on from NC_069506.1 coordinate 337,658,443, forward strand.
TAGTGCGGTCTCCAGAGCGTGTTAGGGTAAGTATGTAGCTACAGGTGAATTTTTCATTGGTAGCTTCAAAACATTTACATTAATTTTAATTGCACATCTCTAATACATATTTAGACATGTATATGTATAGTATGTATCTAGACATGTATAGGTATAGTATGTATCTAGACATGTATAGGTATAGTATGTATTTAGACATGTATAGGTATAGTATGTATTTAGACATGTATAGGTATAGTATGTATCTAGACATGTATAGGTATAGTATGTATTTAGACATGTATAGGTATAGTATGTATCTAGACATGTATAGGTATAGTATGTATTTATACATGTATAGGTATAGTATGTATCTAGACATGTATAGGTATAGTATGTATCTAGACATGTATAGGTATAGTATGTATTTAGACATGTATAGGTATAGTATATATTTAGACATGTATAGGTATAGTATGTATCTCTATGCTAAAGCCCTTGCAGCAATTTTTTTCACCTGAGACCTCATATCTTTGAGCCCTTATACCTTTTTTTGTGCATTTTTTAAAATATTTCTTATTAAATGGTGTTATGATGAGTTGAACTGTACTTTTTAAATTTATTTTTGATGTGTTTAGTGCTACTTTGTTGTCAAGCTAACAGTAAACAGGAGCTCCATAGTTGCGTTATCCTGATGTGCATTAAATTCAATTGCACTCAAGTGAACGGGTTTACTTTTAACTTGTAATCAGGGCCGGTGCTAGGATTTTTGGCCACACAGGCGAGGATACATTTTGCCCCCCCCCCCCCCATGATTACATACCATCCCCATTGCTAGTTAAAGGGATATGAATCCCAATTTTTTTTCTTTCATGATTCAGATAGAACATGCAATTTTAAGCACATTTCTAATTTACTCCTATTTTCAATTTTGTCTCCTTTTCTTGCTATCTGTATTTGAAAAAAAGGAATGTAAGCTTAGGAGCTGGCCCATTTTTGGTTCAGTACCTGAGTAGATCTTGCTAATTGGTGGCTAAATGCAAATCAAACAATGGTAACGTCACATAACACATCAAACATTGGTAGCACCGCATAGCAAATCAAACAATGGTTATGCCACATTAATTAAATTGTGGTAGTGCTGCAAAACAAATGTGATATATATATATATATATATATATTAAAATTAGGGACAGAGGAAGGGAGGGAGAGACACAACGGGAGGGAGAGAGAGAGAAGAAGGGAGAGAAACACAAAAGGGAGGGAGAGAAACACAAAAGGGAGGGAGAGAAACACAAAGGGAGGGAGAGAAACACAAAGGGAGGGAGGGAGACACAAAGGGAGGGAGGGAGACACAAAGGGAGGGAGGGAGGGAGAGAGACAGAGGAAGGGAGGGAGAGAGACAGAGGAAGGGAGGGAGAGAGACAGAGGAAGGGAGGGAGGGAGAGAGAGAGAGACAAAGGAAGGGAGGTAGGGAGAGAGACAAAGGAAGGGAGGGAGAGAGACAGAGGAAGGGAGGGAGGGAGTCAGAGGAAGGAAGGGAGGGAGAGAGACAAAGGAAGGGAGGAAGAGAGACGGAGGAAGGGAGGGAGAGAGACAAAGGATGGGAGGGAGACAGAGGTAGGGAGGGAGAGAGACAGAGGAAGGGAGGGAGAGAGACAGAGGAAGGGAAGGAGAGAGACAGAGGAAGCGAAGGAGGGAGAGAGACAGAGGAAGGGAGGGAGAGAGACAGAGGAAGGGAGGGAGGGAGAGAGACAGAGGAAGGGGGGGAGGGAGACAGAGGAAGGGAGGGAGAGAGAGAGACAGAGGAAGGGAGGGAGGGAGAGAGACAGAGGAAGGGAGGGAGAGAGGGAGAGAGACAGTGGAAGGGAGGGAGGGAGAGAGACAGAGGAAAAGAGGGAGGGAAAGAGACAGAGGAAGGGACATTATGCATAAAACTTTGAAAGACTATAAACTGCTCAGTACACACAGATCATATTATAAAAAGATGTATTAATGTATTGCAAAGCTCTATCACATACACAGTGAGATACCCCTAAATAGTTTATTGCAATATTTATGGCTTGAACAACAGTGAACATATCCCAAATCTACACTACTTTCTGGAATTGCAACGTGCCCTGCAGTATCACTTCAGTTAGGCATGAAATCATTTTTTTCTAGCCTCACACTGGCTATTCGCCTGAACAACACTAGGCTATCCCTGAAATTAACCTTCCCAGGATCTCAGTTGTTAATTGGACTATTGATGTTTTTGAGCCATAAGCTATTAAACTCAAGTGGATGGACTGTGGACACAGGCCTGGCCACTGGCCAGCCAGGCCAGTAGGCCAGGCAGGAACCCTGAGGGATGTTAAAATACAATCAATTATGCCATAGCTTTAGAGGCTGGCCTGGCTCCTACTTAATGCTCATTATGGGTCTGGTTGTGGTGTATTATAAAATCAGTAATAAATTATAGTCTATCGGCGCCGGACCCTCCCTTCCCGAAACCTCCACCCCACGGCCCACCACCCTGTATCAATCAATTTGTGGACAGTCAGTGACAGTGCCCCATCCCCAGCCTGAGCCATTCAAGATTTTCCTACCTGTGCAGCTGTGCTAGTCATCACTCCTCGTCAACGGTGAGGTGACAGTTGACACTGGACCTGGACTCGACACTGGACCTGGACTGGTCGTCTGCGACTGCGGGCTCACTCACCTCATGTGGCTCAGATGGAGGAGTCAGACAGAGTGTGACTCGTGAGCCTGTCACGCGGTGGAGACGTAAGGCAGCCGTTACTGTATGTATCCCGCTGCTTTCTCTCATAGTGAGTGACGTGAGGCAAGTGAAGTGAGCTCCGCCTCCGCATGCCTCGTCACCAGTCCTCCACTGAGCTCTGACTGAGAGTCATCTGATGTGACAGACACGTTAACAACACGCACGCGTGGCGTCGTAGCTCCCCATAAAATATCCATAATGATAAAATATAAGCATTAGCAATATGCTGGGCGGCCCGGCCAGCACACTGCGGTGGGAGCTGGGAGGGATAGTCAGGAGGGGCGGCAGTGTGGCACACAGCTCAGCAGGTCATCACTTACTCAGGTCTTGGTCTCCCGTCTCAGATCAGCTCAGGAATTTAAAAAAAATAAAAATGCTTTTTTTTTTATCATCATAGGCAGCAGACTGTCGGCACCGCTCTCAGCGCCCCCCTGCTTGTGCGACCTAAGGCGGCTGCCTATTCTGCCTATTACAAAACGCCGGCCCTGCTTGTAATAGGCGTGTTACTTCCAACACCCGCAAAGAGCCACTTTAAAACCATTATCGCTTGCGCTCAACAGTTGGAGCGCTACTCGTAATCTAGCCCATAGTGAGTTATGTTACAGGAGAGTATACACCTTTAGAGTTTTTTTATCAAATGATTATGTATAATAGTAGAACTTTGTAATATACGTTCATTATTTATTTTGCCCCTCTTTTCATGTAGTTCTGCTTTGAATTTTGAGGATTTTTCTAATTCTAAAAATCTAAAATGCACCCTGGTTACCTCTTAAAGCTAACCCTGCTACATATTGTTCCCTATTTGGATTTAACTGATAACAACTGCAAGATAATGAACTTTATACTAACATGACATTAGCTAGCATTGTTTTATGCAGACTAAAACCCAGACTGGCTCCTCCAAATAAGACTATTGAAAAAAGTTCAGTAAGAAGAATGCTAATTTGTTTTACAAAAAGTATAGACTTGGCTGTTTTTTTTTATTGTAAATCAACACAACAGAAATATAATTTAATTACAATTTTTTTACTGTCCAATATTTTTCTAATAACTTTTGAGCTCAAACGCAATCCAGAATACCTCTATAAAATGTGTGCTTTTTAAGACCTGAAGTAAACCATTATTACCAGTATACCGCAGACCTACATGAAGTATTCCACTTAGTGCTTGAGCAATATCTGACATAAATTTTACTAGCACCCCATAAAAGTCTATTATGTTTGAGATTCAGTGCTACCGTGTTTTCCGACATACAGATGTTAGCGCTCCCTAGACAATCGCTCGATTGTTAGAAAATAACTTTGCTCTTGAAATATAAGCTCAAAAATAGAAGTTCTGTTGATTGTGCTTGAGCAATGTTAATGAAATACTAATGTTTTTGCATTCCTCTTGTAATCTAGCACTTTGGGGCCAATTTAGCAATGCTTCAACTGATATTACGCTGGAATTCCACATCAAATTCAATGCAAATTTGACCTGCCGTAGTTAACACAGCATCAACAGCATTGACGTAATATACTCTCCCATGAGATCAATACAATGCAAATTGATGCTTGTGTTATTTGAGCGTAATACTGCTGATCTGCTGTCACATTCGACTCTATTTGACCCTCTTACCAATTTATCAAACATTCAAAAGGTACACTCACGTTAATTCCGACGCTGCGTTCCTATTGTTCAAACCACAACCTTTGAGGCCATGAATGCCATAGAAATCAATGGGAGACTGAAAACACAGAAAGGTTATGTTCAATGCTGCAAGAGAATGAAGCATATTAGTTAAGTTCTTTACAAAGCAAGGGGACAATATTATTGCTTCAAATTTCGTGTGAACTATTGCTTTAAATTTCATGCAAAGGACTGCTTCAAATTTCGTACGAAGTATTGCTTATATGGATAAAAATGAAATACATTACATAATATAGCTTCATTTTTTGGATAAATCCTTTTGCACCATGTTTAACACATGTAATAAGTCCCACTCTTTCCATCGCATCAGATTTAACGCAATACTTCGCACCGGATTTGAAGCAATACTGTGCACCAAATGTGAAGCAATACCTTGCACCAGATTACCAAATTTGAAGCAAAACTTTGCAACAAATTTGAAGGAATACTTAAACTCCTAAAACAACCCACAAACTAGTAAAATTTTCCACCACTTTTTTATTGGGAAATGCATAATCATGTAATTAATTAAATCAGCCAATCTGATTTAAATATACATGTTATACTATCACTAATGAATCAAATTGTTCTATACTTGTGTCATTAATCACTCATCAGAACTTGTAAGTGCCATTTGTTACATTGTGTATTATACTTTACAAAGTATGTATATGTGAAATTAATATTAAAGATATACATTGATGATGACATTAGGAAACACAGTGTAATATTTTTGACAATGATTTTAATAATCAAATGATGTTTGATTCAATATAATTCAACATTGTTTAGAACAAAAAAAAGGAATTTAGGGACATGTAAATATGTTTGCAAAGTATGTCTGACATAACACATATATATATATATATATATATATATATATATATATATATATCTCCACTCTGCAGGTCGACCCACCCGTTGTCAACTGCCTGGGTGCAAAAACATGGAGCAATAGTAGAGCAAAAAATTGCACTCACAGGACTTTTATTTGAAATAACAAATATACCCGAAAACATTCCATTAAAGTAACTTTCGGCTAGATTACGAGTTTTGCGTTATGAGGGGTGCGGTAGTTACTTGTAAGTTATTTCTATTGTGTGTCTTTTAATAACGTAGGTATTACGAGTCTCCAAACAACCTTGTAACACGTTGTGGTAACACGATTACCGCGTTTATTTAATAAGCGTAATTGCGGGCGCGTTAAACATTCTCCCATAGAGATCAATGCTAAATGAAATAAGCACAGATTTTTCAGCTAACACTCGATCTCGCGAGAAATACACACTGCTCTGTCATATTACGTATACCACATAATGCACAACAAAAACACACATCAAATGTACAAGCAACAATCTCTCACGCAACATAGCACATACGCATTACACATTCACAATCGGAAAAATAAAATAATGCACAACATTTACACTAAACGAGGAATACATAAATATGGTCAGATCTTGCAACACGGAATAAAACAAAGGAAAAAGAATTGTACACTGATACACAAACAAAACATTTGCATTGACGATTACGGAACATTAGTACAAATAAACATTTACACTATTTCACAAATACGAGACCATCACAAATCAGCATTTACATTTACAGATACTACTTTTGGACAATGTTATGCAAAACGATCCCTATGACATCATCGCATTATACACATTCCACAAATACTAACTCAATATGAGCATGCGCAAATTCAAACAACTAATACACATTGCACACATACTAATTACATGGCCGAATTGAGCATAGGACATACAGGGCATTTGCCCAGTGGGCCTGGGCCAGTTGGGGGTTAGTTGGTTTAGCCTCACCAAGTCACCAGCATTATTATTTATAAAAAATGTGGGGCCAGCCCTATCCTGCCTTTTACTCCCTTGCTATGCTCGTGAGCAAGGTTGGGACAAGTCCACCACAAGAGTCTGTAACTACACAGGCTAACGAGCAATATGAGTGTATTCTTTATTTAAATGTAAACTTCAATTGCTTCTGTTTTTGTTTTTTGTTTTTTAATTTAATTTTTATTTACTTTTTCATGACAAGCAATAAACATAATACAGTGAGCTTGTTTCCATTGAGCCGTTAAAAATGGAGCCATAAGCTACAGAAGTTGCCGGCAGCTAAAAGTAATTTATGGCTCTATTTTAGTACCAGGTTTCCTTGAAGAAGTTGGCTACGACCGGTGAAATGTACGTCAGATCTGATTGGACTGTTGGGACTCTGATGTCACAAGGAGGGTTGGGACATTGAAATGTACATTTTGCAGCTGTCTGTGAACCCCGTGTTTGGTGATTCTACAGTCGGCTTTGTGTTTTACAATCGTTCCCTAATCCTGAGTGATTTTACTGGAGTCATAAATTACTTTTACAAAGTTTGATGTCCCCTGATCCATCTATACCTCAACACATGAGCCGTTTTACTGAGAGCTAAGTTATTGCTCCTAAGAGTGTGAGTAGATACTTCCACCTCTTTTTTTATATAATCTATGCATACAGGACTATTTGTTGTTATTTCCTTTTCTTCCAAGGATTTTAACTTCTGGATTTCTGAAGATCACATATCCTTAACAGTTTATCACATTTTTTCTTTGTTGGTTATATTTTTTTTGTGATATTACAAGTTAATATTTATTTTTAGATTTTTCCATTTAAATAGTTTGCACATTCCATGCAGTCGCTCTTTTCATGTACAATATAACTCTATTAAAATAAATAAAAACTTATCTGTGAAATAAAAATAAACCTAACACTAAACTATAAATTAACCTAACCTTACTATTCTAATAAAATTTAAAAAACTACCAATTAAAATATCTAAATTACAAATTTAAAAAACCTAACACTATGAAAAAAATAAATGAAAATTTTAAAAAAATCTAAGTTTACCAAACATACGGCCAGATTACGAGTTTTGCATTAGGAGCTATGCGGTGCTAACGAGCATTTTTTTCTCACCGCTCACTTACCTACAGCGCTGGTATTACAGGTTTTTGCAAACCCGACGTTAAAAGGCAAGAAGTGAGCATAGAGCAAAATTGTGCTCCATACCGCACTCCAATACCAGCGCTGCTTAAGTGAGTGTTGAGCTGGTCATACGTGCTCGTGCACGATTTTCCCATAGCCATCAATGGGGAGAGCCGGCTGAGAAAAAGTCTAACACCTGCCAAAAAGCAGCGTAAAGCTCAGTAACGCAGCCCCATTGATTCCTATGGGGAAATAAAAGTTTTGTTTACACCTAACACCCTAACATGAACCCTGAGTCTAAACACCCCTAATGTTACACTTATTAACCCCTAATCTCCGGCCCCCGACATCGCCGACACCTACATTATTCTTATTAACCCCTAATCTGCCGCTCCGGACACCGCCACCACCTACATTATACTTATTAACCGCTAATCTGTTGCCCCCAACATCACCACCACCTACATTATATTTATTAACCCCTAATCTGCCGCCCCCAATGTCGCTGCAACCTACATACACTTATTAACCCCTAATCTGCTGCCCCCAACGTCGCCGCCACTATATTAAATGTATTAACCCCTAAACCTAAGTCTAACCCTAACCCTAACTTAAATATAGTTTAAATAAATCTAAATAAAATTACTATCATTAACTACATTATTCCTATTTAAAACTAAATACTTACCTATAAAATAAACCCTAAGATAGCTACAATATAACTAATAGTTACATTGTATCTAACTTAGGGTTTATTTTTATTTTACAGGCAAGTTTGTATTTATTTTAACTAGGTAAAATAGTTACTAAATAGTTATTAACTATTTATTAACTACCTAGCTAAAATAAATACAGATTGACCTGTAATATAAAACCTAACCTAAGTTACAATAACACCTAACACTACACTATAATTAAATATATTCCCTACATTAAATACAATAAAATAAATTAAATTAAATTAGCTAAATTACAAAAACCCCCCACTAAATTGCAGAAAATAAAAAACAAATTACAGATCTTTAAACTAATTACACCTAATCTAATAGCCCTATCAAAAAAAAGCCCCCCCCCCCCAAAAAAAAAACCCTAGCCTAAACTAAACTATCAATAGCCCATAAAATGGCCTTTTGCGGGGCATTGCCCCAAAGTAATCGGCTCTTTTACCTGTAAAAAAAAATACAAACAACCCCCCCAACAGTAAAACCCACCACCCACACAACCAACCCCCCAAATAAAATACTAACTAAAAAAACTAAGATCCCCATTGCCCTGAAAAGGGCATTTAGCTATTTTGCAGGCCCAAAACCCTAACCCAAAAAATAAACCCACCCAATACACCCTTAAAAAATCCTAACACTAACCCCTGAAGATTCACTTACCGGGAAAAGTCTTCATCCAAGCGGCAAGATGTCTTCAACGAAGCCGGCAGAAGTGGTCCTCCAGATGGGCACAAGTGGTCCTCCAGATGGGCAGAAGTCTTCATCCAGACGGCATCTTCTATCTTCATCCTTCCGGCGCGGAGCGTGTCCATCTTCAAGACAACCGACGTGGAGCATCCTCTTCAAACTACGTCTTCTTTGTAATGAATATCTCTTTAAGTGACATCATCCAAGATGGCGTCCCTTAGATTCCGATTGGCTGATAGAATTCTATCAGCCAATCAGAATTAAGGTAGAGAAAATCATATTGGCTGATTGGATCAGCCAATAGGATTGAACTTCAATCCTATTTGCTGATCCAATCAGCCAATAGGATTGAGCTTGCATTCTATTGGCTGATTGGAACAGCCAATAGAGTGCCAGCTCAATCCTATTGGCTGATAGAATTCTATCAGCTAATCGGAATCTAAGGAACGCCATCTTGGATGACGTCACTTAAAGAGATCTTCATTATGAAGAAGACGTTGTTTGAAGAGGATGCTCCACGTCGGATGTCTTGAAGATGGAACCGCTCCACACCGGAAGGATGAAGATAGAAGATGCCTTCTGGATGAAGACTTCTGCCCATCTGGAGGACCACTTCTGCCGGGTTTGTTGAAGACATCTTGCCGCTTGGATGAAGACTTCTCCCGGTAAGTGAATCTTTGGGGATTAGTGTTAGGATTTTTTAAGGGTGTATTGGGTGTGTTTATTTTTTAGGTTATGGTTTTGGGCCTGCAAAAGAGCTAAATGCCCTTTTAAGGGCAATGCCCATCCAAATGCCCTTTTCAGGACAATGGGGAGCTTAGGTTTTTTTAGTTAGTATTTTATTTGGGGGGTTATTTGTGTGGGTGGGGGGTTTTACTGATGGGGGGGTTGTTTGTATCTTTTTTACAGGTAAAAGAGCTGATTACTTTGGGGCAATGCCCCGCAAAAGGCCCTTCTAAGGGCTATTAATAGTTTAGTTTAGGCTAGGGTTTTTTTATTTTGGGGGGGCTTTTTTTATTTTGATAGGGCTATTAGATTAGGTGTAATTAGTTTAAAGATCTGTAATTTGTTTTTTATTTTCTGTAATTTAGTGTTTTTTTTTTTGTAATTTAGCTAATTTAATTTAATTTATTTTATTTTATTTAAGGTAGAGAATTTATTTAATTATAGTGTAGTGTTAGGTGTAATTGTAACTTAGGTTAGGTTTTATTTTACAGGTCAATTTGTATTTATTTTAGCTCGGTAGTTATTAAATAATTTACTAAATTTAACTATTTAGTAACTATTCTACCTAGTTAAAATAAATACAAACTTGCCTGTAAAATAAAAATCAACCCTAAGCTAGCTACAATGTAACTATTAGTTATATTGTAGCTAGCTTAGGGTTTATTTTATAGGTAAGTATTTAGTTTTAAATAGGAATAAGTTAGGTAATTATAGTAATTTTCTTTAGATTTATTTAAATTAAATTTAAGTTAGGGGGTGTTAGGGTTAGATTTAGGGGTTAATACATTTAATATATTGGCAGCGACGTTGGGGACGGCAGATTAGGGGTTAATAAGTATAATGTAGGTGGCGGCGATGTTAGGGGTGGCAGATATGGGGTTAATAATATTTAACTAGTGTTTTCGAGGCGGGATTGCGGCGGTATAGGGGTTAATATGTTTATTCTAGTGGCGGCGATATCCAGAGTGACCGATTAGGGGTTAAAAATGTTATTATAGTGTTTGCGATGCGGGGGGGCCTCAATTTAGGGGTTAATAGGTAGTTTATGGGTGTTAGTGTACTTTTTAGCACTTTAGTTATGAGTTTTTTGCTATGGTGTTGTAGTGTAAAACTCATAACTACTGACTTAAAATGCCTTACGGATCTTGAAGGTAGAGGGTGTACTGCTCACTTTTTGGCCTCCCAGGACAGACTCGTAATACCGGCGCTATGGAAGTCCCATAGAAAAAAGGGTTTACGAAGTTTACATAAGTCGTTTTGCGGTAAGGCCAAAGAAGTGTGCGGTGCCCCTAAACCTGTAAGACTCGTCATAGCAGCCGTAGTTGAAAAGCAGGGTTAGGACCTGTTAACACTGCTTTTTCAGCTTAACGCACAACTCGTAATCTAGATATTTAACACTAAAATCACGAAAAATTAAAAACACTAAGGCCTAGATTTGGAGTTTGGCGGTAGCCGTGAAAACCAGCGTTAGAGGCTCCTAACGCTGGTTTTAGGCTACCTCCGGTATTTGGAGTCACTCAAAAAAGGGTCTAACGCTCACTTTTCAGCCGCGACTTTTCCATACCGCAGATCCCCTTACGTCAATTGCGTATCCTATCTTTTCAATGGGATTTTTATAACTCCGGTATTTAGAGTCGTGGCTGAAGTGAGCGTTAGAAATCTAACGACAAAACTACAGCCGCAGAAAAAAGTCAGTAGTTAAGAGCTCTCTGGGCTAACGCCGGTTCATAAAGCTCTTAACTACTGTACTCTAAAGTACACTAACACCCATAAACTACCTATGTACCCCTAAACCGAGGCCCCCCCACATCGCCGCCACTCGATTCAATTTTTTTAACCCCTAATCTGCCGACCGCCACCTACGTTATACTTATGTACCCCTAATCTGCTGCCCCTAACACCGCCGACCCCTATATTATATTTATTAACCCCTAACCTGCCCCCCCACAACGTCGCAGCCAGCTACCTACAATAATTAACCCCTAATCTGCTGATCGCAAAGCGCCGCCACCTACATTATAGCTATGTACCCCTAATCTGCTGTCCCTAACACCGCCGACCCCTATATTATATTTATTAACCCCTAATCTGCCCCCCTCAATGTCGCCTCCACCTGCCTACACTTATTAACCCCTAATCTGCCGAGCGGACCGCACCGATATTATTATAAACTTATTAACCCCTAATCCGCCTCACTAACCCTATAATAAATAGTATTAACCCCTAATCTGCCCTCCCTAACATCGCCGACACCTAACTTCAATTATTAACCCCTAATCTGCCGACTGGAGCTCACCGCTATTCTAATAAATGTATTAACCCCTAAAGCTAAGTCTAACCCTAACACTAACACCCCCCTAACTTAAATATAATTTTAATCTAACGAAATTAATTAACTCTTATTAAATAAATTATTCCTATTTAAAGCTAAATACTTACCTGTAAAATAAATCCTAATATAGCTACAATATAAATTATAATTATATTATAGCTATTTTAGGATTAATATTTATTTTACAGGTAACTTTGTATTTATTTTAACCAGGTACAATAGCTATTAAATAGTTAAGAACTATTTAATAGCTAAAATAGTTAAAATAATTACAAATTTACCTGTAAAATAAATCCTAACCTAAGTTACAATTAAACCTAACACTACACTATCAATAAATTAATTAAATAAAATACCTACAATTACCTACAATTAAACCTAACACTGCACTATCAATAAATTAATTAAATACAATACCTACAAATAACTACAATGAAATAAACTAAAGTACAAAAAATAAAAAAGAACTAAGTTACAAAAAATAAAAAAATATTTATAAACATAAGAAAAATATTACAACAATTTTAAACTAATTACACCTACTCTAAGCCCCCTAATAAAATAACAAAGCCCCCCAAAATAAAAAAATGCCCTACCCTATTCTAGATTACTAAAGTTCAAAGCTCTTTTACCTTACCAGCCCTGAACAGGGCCCTTTGCGGGGCATGCCCCAAGAAGTTCAGCTCTTTTGCCTGTAAAAAAAAAACATACAATATCCCCCCCCACATTACAACCCACCACCCACATACCCCTAATCTAACCCAAACCCCCCTTAAATAAACCTAACACTAAGCCCCTGAAGATCTCCCTACCTTGTCTTGACCTCACCGGGTTCAGCGATCGGTCCAGAAGAGGGTCCGAAGTCTTGATCCAAGCGGAGCAAGAAGAGATCCTCCATCCGGTAGAAGTCTTCATCCAAGCGGGGCAGAAGAGGTCTTCCATCCGATTGAAGTCTTCATCCAGGCGGGATCTTCTATCGTCATCCATCCGGAGCGGAGTGGCAGGATCCTGAAGACCTCCGACGCGGAACATCCATCCTGGCCGACGACTGAACGACGAATGACGGTTCCTTTAAATGACGTCATCCAAGATGGCGTCCCTCGAATTCCGATTGGCTGATAGGATTCTATCAGCCAATCGGAATTAAGGTAGGAATATTCTGATTGGCTGATGGAATCAGCCAATCAGAATCAAGTTCAATCCGATTGGCCGCAACTCTGGTATCGAGAGTTGAAGTTGCGTTAAATATGCTCTACGCTCCTTTTTTGGAGCCTAACGCAGCCTTTATGTTGTATCTCAATACCAGAGTTATTTTTATGGTGCGGCCAGAAAAAAGCCAGCGTTAGCTTTTCGGGTCGTTACCGACAAAATTCTAAATCTAGCCGTAAGATTACAAAAATAACGAAATTATCAAAAATATAAACAATTACACCTAATCTAATAGCCCTATAAAAATAAAAAAGCCCCCCCCCAAAAAAAAAAAAAACCTAGCCTACAATAAACTACCAGTAGTAGGCCTTTTGTAGGGCATTGCACTAAGTTAAACAGCTCTTTTACCTGTAAAAAATACTTTGTGGCAAAGTCCCCCAACAGTAAAAACCACCACCCAACCAACCCCCCAAAATAAAATAACCTGACTCTTTAAAAAAATGCTAAGCTACTCATTGCCCATAAAGGGGCATTTGTATGGGCATTGCCCTTAAAGGGACATGAAACCCCAAATTTTCCAATTTACTTCTATTATTTAATTTGCTTCCTTCTCTTGTTATCCGTTGCTGAAAGCTTTATCTAGACAAGCTCAGGGGCAGCAGAGAACCTAGATTCTAGCTGTCGATTGGTGGCTGCATAAACAGTATATGTCGATTGTGATTGGCTCACACATGTGTTCAGTTAGAAACCATTAGTGCATTGCTGCTCCTTCAACAAATGATACGAAGAGAATGAAACAGATTAGATTATTTTTTTGGGTTTCATGTCCCTTTAAAAGGGCATTTAGGTCTTTTGTATTGCCCTTAAAAGGGCATTTAGCTTTTTTCAAAAGCCCAAAGCCCTAATATAAAAAATAATAACCATCCAAAAAATAAAAAATTAACCTAACACTAATCCCAGAATATCTACTAATGGTTTCTGAAGCCGGACATCCATCTCCATCCAGGCGGCGAGGTCTTCATCAAGGCGGTGAGGTCTTCATCCATCCCGGGGGCATCTTCTATCCTCATTTCGGCAGCGCAGAGCGGAGCCATTCTAGAAGCTGATCCCATCCTGCGGGGAGAGTCCTCTTCATACTGTCACCACCAGACACTGAAGTTGAATGCTAGGTAGCCGTTTCAAAATGGCGTACCTTGCATTCCTATTGGCTGATTTGATTCTTCAAATTCAAATCAGCCAATAGAATGAGAGCTTCTGAAATCCTATTGGCTGTTCAAAACAGCCAATAGGATGAGACCTACTGAAATCCTATTGGCTGTACTAATTAGTATGAATATTGCATAAATATGATTTTTCTTTTTTTCAGCTACTTGACTGCAAAGGGCTCCAATGCACTTATATATATGTCAATGACCTCTGTTTAACAAAGTCTGGCGGACCTGATCGGATCAGCTCTCCGTATTCAGCATTGCACCAGCAGCTCACAACATCTGCTGGTGCAACGCCGCACCCTGCAGACTTGCGCCCAATGGGCCGCAAGCAGGGAGGTGTCAATCAACCCAATCGTACTCGATCAGGTTAAATTCCGGCGATGTCTGTCCGCCTGCTCAGAGCAGGGGGACAGGGTTATGGAGTAGCCGTCTTTGTGACCGCTGCTTCATAACTGCTGTTTCTGGCGAGCCTCCATTCGGAGCTTGATAGATAGGCACCTATATGTGTGTACATATGTATTTATGTGTTTATATTTGTATATATCTCTATAAATACATAAATATACATACAAATACATAAATCCACATGTACACACATATGTCCACACTGTATAAACATATATATTATTATTATACTTTATTTATGAAGCGCCAACATATTCCGCAGCGCTGTACATGGGTACAATTCATTTAAATAAAACAATGATATAAAACTTGTAAGAGACAGGACAAAATCTTACAAACACATACAGGAGGAATTGAAGGCCTGATTCCCGTGGGATAGGAGAGAGAGAGAAAGAGAGAGAGAGAGAGAGAGAGAGAAAATGAAAATGAATAGCTGAATGAGTGCACCAACTAAATATAAAGAAAACGAAGAAATACTGAAAAATTTCGTCAGAATGTATAAGTTTGCTTTAAATTGATTTTTAAGGCTTAATACTGACCTTAACACGCTCTGGAGAGCTTGCTAACCCGATGGGAGTCGAACTGCTAAGCTTCCTGTTTGCACGGCCAGGGCTCTGGCAAGAGGAGTACCGGGTTAGTGCTGTCTCCAGAGCGTGTTAGGGTAAGTATGTAGCTACAGGTGAATTTTTCATTGGTAGCTTCAAAACATTTACATTAATTTTAATTGCACATCTCTAATACATATTTAGACATGTATATGTATAGTATGTATCTAGACATGTATAGGTATAGTATGTATCTAGACATGTATAGGTATAGTATGTATCTAGACATGTATAGGTATAGTATGTATTTAGACATGTATAGGTATAGTATGTATTTAGACATGTATAGGTATAGTATGTATTTAGACATGTATAGGTATAGTATGTATTTAGACATGTATAGGTATAGTATGTATTTAGACATGTATAGGTATAGTATGCATTTAGACATGTATAGGTATAGTATGTATTTAGACATGTATAGGTATAGTATGTATTTAGACATGTATAGGTATAGCATGTATCTCTATGCTAAAGCCCTTGCAGCAATTTTTTTTCACCTGAGACCTCATATCTTTGAGCCCTTATACCTTTTTTGTGCATTTTTTAAAATATTTCTTATTAAATGGTGTTATTATGAGTTGAACTGTACTTTTTAAATTTATTTTTGATGTGTTTAGTGCTACTTTGTTGTCAAGCTAACAGTAAACAGGAGCTCCATAGTTGCGTTATCCTGATGTGCATTAAATTCAATTGCACTCAAGTGAACGGGTTTACTTTTAACTTGTAATCAGGGCCGGTGCTAGGATTTTTGGCCACACAGGCGAGGATACATTTTGCCCCCCCCCCCCCCATGATTACATACCATCCCCATTGCTAGTTAAAGGGATATGAAACCCAATTTTTTTTCTTTCATGATTCAGATAGAACATGCAATTTTAAGCACATTTCTAATTTACTCCTATTTTCAATTTTGTCTCCTTTTCTTGCTATCTGTATTTGAAAAAAAGGAATGTAAGCTTAGGAGCTGGCCCATTTTTGGTTCAGTACCTGAGTCGATCTTGCTAATTGGAGGCTAAATGCAAATCAAACAATGGTAACGTCACATAACACATCAAACATTGGTAGCACCGCATAGCAAATCAAACAATGGTTATGCCACATTAATTAAATTGTGGTAGTGCTGCAAAACAAATGTGATATATATATGAACACAGGTAGATGCACTCTCAGGTCTTCCACGATTTACTTTATTGTAACGTTTTCGGGGTTCACAACCCCTTCATCAGCATAAAACAACAAGCCAAACTCAAACAATTTATAGTGCTTTAACAAACCACTCACCAAACAGGTGTTGCTCCAAAGTGCGCCAAACATCGAGTGTGGAACGCATCTTGCGTTCCACTGTGCTAAAGCCTACCGGAAGTGCTATGATCTCACTTCCGGTATCGCGGCTACATGGTATTAAAGTGTAAATATTACAATTCCACATCTACTTAATCAACTAAGTGTGTATTGAACAAAAAGTGACACAAACTAAGGACTACTTAAAAAATTAGTTAGAATATTACGTTAAGTGGCCAAAGTGCTATTAACGATCAGCTATTCTGGTGCTGTTGTGTACACAAATCACCATAGTTACTGTAGGCATGGTGATAATAAACAGGCATTGATTGTGTCACCATACTATGATCTGTTACAACGTGCAGCCCACTGACAACTCTTATTGTGACACAATGTGATAATCATACTTAATCACAATGAATTGTTGTTTAAAAATAACATTATATGTGTGCAAGGATATATACAAGGATTAATGCATAAACAAAAATTGGGTTTTTTTGCTGTACTTGTTATCAAATGATGTAATGTTAAGTGAATTTTAAATAACTTATGAATAACTTTTAAAGTAAATTTGGCACTTTTCCTGATTGTGTGTCTACAATCTCCCCTTGTTGGGACTAATTGTGTGAGAAAATAAATTAGTTCACTTCACAAAAATGTTGTATATGTGTATCCAGACAACTATATACTACATTTATAGTTATATACTACAAAGCCCGCTAACGATCTGCTCCCAGTTTGACAATAAAATGTCTAGGAGATTAGCTAGCTTCTATGGAAAGGAATATATGTGTATCTATCTACAATCACTTGTAAAGCTCTACGGGGTGATGTATAAGTATGGACATTGTATCAATTATACATTCATCTTAATCATAATTGCAGATAAAATGCAACTTGGTCTATTAAAGACAGCATAGTATAGACATATAAAGATTGTCCATCCTGTTACACCCTCGATTTTAGAGGTAATTTGATGGCTTCCTCCTCCAAGGTTTAAGGTGCATAGGTAGGTAATTAATCTAGAAGCAGCTAGACACCAATCACTATGGACACACAATTTATCCAGAAGTGAAGATTAGCTAGCTTCTATGGAAAGGAATATATGTGTATCTATCTACAATCACTTGTAAAGCTCTACGGGGTGATGTATAAGTATGGACATTGTATCAATTATACATTCATCTTAATCATAATTGCAGATAAAATGCAACTTGGTCTATTAAAGACAGCTAAGTATAGACATATAAAGATTGTCCATCCTGTTACACCCTCGATTTTAGAGGTAATTTGATGGCTTCCTCCTCCAAGGTTTAAGGTGCATGGGTAGGTAATTAATCTAGAAGCAGCTAGACACCAATCACTATGGACACACAATTTATCCAGAAGTGAACGTCTAGCGATAAAGACCCTCCAAGATGACCCCTCTATAGTCATCAGGCCCGCCGATAAGGGCGGGGCCATTGTGATATTGAACTATAGAGATTATCAAGCTGACATCTTGACTCAGTTGACTGATACACAGACTTACACTGAGCTGCCCAATGACCCTACTGTGAGGTTTAAAGCACAACTGGATACTTTGATCCGGATGGGCTTTGAACAGGGTTGGTTGTCTGAACATATCCGTGACTTCTGTTCCACTGCGTATGCAAAAATACCTATCTTATATTCCATTCCTAAGATACATAAAACTTTGGATCATCCACCAGGCAGGCCCATTGTGTCGGCGAGGGATTCGCTGACACAATCGGTAGCCCAACTGGTCGATATACTACTACAACCTGTAGTAAAAGACATTAAGTCATACATTATGGACACAGGGGACTTTATTCGCAAAATACGGACTGTTGACGTCCAGCAAGATGACCTTTTGGTCTGTCTGGACGTCAACAGTCTGTATACTATTATTCCGCACACTGAGGGACTAAAAGCTGTACAGGAACACATCACTAATAACCCTTTGTATGAGGGTCCCCCAGTTGAATATTTCCTCTCTCTCATTGAATACTGTTTGTATAAAAATGACTTCAGATTTGAGAGTAAGTTTTATCTACAAACAGCTGGCACGGCCATGGGGTCCTCCATGGCCCCCGCTTATGCCAATATATACATGTCTCAATTTGAAAATCTATTTCTATGGAATTCTATTAATCCAGCAGTGATCTGCTATTATAGATTCATTGACGACATTTTCATGGTATGGCGGGGGACCATGGAGGACCTCCAAGTTTGGTTTGAAAATTACAACACGGCCACCAGCAATGTAAAATTCAAGATGACTGTTGATAGACAGACTATCAACTTTTTGGACCTAACGGTCTTTAAAGATGCACATCAACTGGGCACTACACTATATCAGAAACAAACTGATCGTAACTCCATATTGAGAGCAGACAGTTGCCACCCTCCTGCCCTCCTTGAGGGCATAGTTAAGTCTCAGTTTATAAGAACAATGAGGAACAATTCAGATGCACACACTGGGGTCTCCCAACTGTCAGGAGTGGGTGAGAGATTTCGTGAAAGGGGATATAAACCATCTACTATCCAAAATACCATGACCATAGTATCCACACTAACCCAGAATGACCTGATTAAACCTACACAGAAGAGAGACACAAGCAACAAGTTGATTATGTCTACAACATTTACCCCAGCCACAAAGAACACGGGACGCATTTTACATCGGCATTGGCCCATAGTGGCATCAGATCCAAAATTAACATTCACTCAACAGCTACAACCTATGGTGGGATTTAGGAGGGGTACCAATCTTAAGGACCTCCTTATGCGAACAGATCACAAGTCTAGTTACACCACTGGGGCTACAATCAACATCAAAGGCTCATATAGGTGCTTAGGCTGCACAACCTGCAACGGTCTGCTTAGCACCAAAACCTTTCATCATCCACACACCAATAGGAGATATGTGATTAAACATTCCATCGCGTGTACTACTACACATGTAGTCTACCTCCTCTTTTGCCCATGCTCGTGCTTCTATGTGGGTAAAACCACAGGCACGTTACGTGAACGAACGGCAAACCACAGGCAGAGTTGCGGTTGCATCACGCGCGTGCCCGTGGTGGGTGACGGTATAAAAGACCTGACCTCCCATCTATCAGGAGCTTGACAAAGGCCCAGACCGGGCTGAAACGCGTTGCTCCGCCCACTTTTCTAACACACAGGTGACTGGAACTAATTACCAGCGCCGAGACCGCACAGAGACCCAGAGCACAGTTTGGTCTATCTGGCGTGAGTGCTGATACGGATTGTAAAAGACAAGAGGTTTCCTTCATTTCGGGGATCCATCCAGAAGTGATCTAATCCGGGACCGCTATAGAGAGACAGCTGGGACTTCATAGAGCATTTTCGGTGTAAGTAATAAGTGAACACCTTAAATTTTGGCTCTCTTCCTGTCTGTTCATTTGGATCTCATCTTGTTACAGCTCCGGTTAAAATATCACTAACTTCCAGCTGACGTGGATCTTCCTTGGTTTCCAATGGGATCTTTGTTCTCTATCTCGAATTAACCATTTGTGATAGTGATTGTCTTATTGTTGTTTTATTGTTATTTTATTTATGCAATTTTATTTTGAGGTTTTTAGGGATTTTATTGATACTACATTGTCAAACGCCTGATCAGAGTGTTATTTAAATTTGGTTTTAAAAGTATTTCTGTGCACGATTAAGATTGTAATAAAATTTGTTTATTTTTTACTTGCACCATTACTCTGGTTCATCCTTAAGCACATCCCTTAATCAATTACCCAGTTTTCACATATTTGTAAGGAATTATCATTTCCATCGTACTAAGGTAATTTATTGTTTATAGTATACAATAATTAGAACCTTTGCATTACCAATTTTAGCTACACGTTAGCGCCAGGGGTTATTATAGTAATATCCATATTACTATTGTATGATTGTAAACCACAGGCATGCAATAAGATCTGCACTGAAACAAGGGGAATCGGAACAACCAGTAGCACGTCACTGTGCTAAACAAGGTCACTCGGTTTCTTCGATATGGTACATCCTTATTGATCATATTCCCCCACTGGACCGGGGAGGAGACAGGAGCAAGATACTGCTCAAATGCGAAGCTCAGTGGATTTACAAACTGGGAACCATCCATCCAGGTGGACTAAACACTACCCCAGATTTCAAAAATCTGGTTTGACCCTACAAGGCAGTGCTACGTACCTGGGGTATAACCCAGGGTCATTGTGGCTACGTGTAGCTTCCAGCCACATTGCTCAAATGAGGTTTGTTGGCTGGTCACTTACGACACACCCTAATGGGGGTAATTGCCCTCAACGGGGTAGTGGAAGCCTGGGCCCTGAGGTATAATTACCTACCCATGCACCTTAAACCTTGGAGGAGGAAGCCATCAAATTACCTCTAAAATCGAGGGTGTAACAGGATGGACAATCTTTATATGTCTATACTTGGCTGTCTTTAATAGACCAAGTTGCATTTTATCTGCAATTATGATTAAGATGAATGTATAATTGATACAATGTCCATACTTATACATCACCCCGTAGAGCTTTACAAGTGATTGTAGATAGATACACATATATTCCTTTCCATAGAAACTAGCTAATCTCCTAGACATTTTATTGTCAAACTGGGAGCAGATCGTTAGCGGGCTTTGTAGTATATAACTATAAATGTAGTATATAGTTGTCTGGATACACATATACAACATTTTTGTGAAGTGAACTAATTTATTTTCTCACACAATTAGTCCCAACAAGGGGAGATTGTAGACACACAATCAGGAAAAGTGCCAAATTTACTTTAAAAGTTATTCATAAGTTATTTAAAAGTCACTTAACATTACATCATTTGATAACAAGTACAGCAAAAAAAAAACAATTTTTGTTTATGCATTAATTCTTGTATATATCCTTGCACACATATAATGTTATTTTTAAACAACACTTCATTGTGATTAAGTATGATTATCACATTGTGTCACAATAAGAGTTGTCAGTGGGCTGCACGTTGTAACAGATCATAGTATGGTGACACAATCAATGCCTGTTTATTATCACCATGCCTACAGTAACTATGGTGATTTGTGTACAGAATAGCACTAGAATAGCTGATCGTTAATAGCACTTTGGCCACTTAACATAATATTCTAACTAATTTTTTAAGTAGTCCTTAGTTTGTGTCACTTTTTGTTCAATACACACTTAGTTGATTAAGTAGATGTTGAATTGTAATATTTACACTTTAATACCATGTAGCCGCGATACCGGAAGTGAGATCATAGCACTTCCGGTAGGCTTTAGCACAGTGGAACGCAAGATGCGTTCCACACTCGATGTTTGGCGCACTTTGGAGCAACACCTGTTTGGTGAGTGGTTTGTTAAAGCACTATAAATTGTTTGAGTTTGGCTTGTTGTTTTATGCTGATGAAGGGGTTGTGAACCCCGAAAACGTTACAATAAAGTAAATCGTGGAAGACCTGAGAGTGCATCTACCTTTGTTCATATATGCTATTTATATTTGCACCCAGGCTGTTGTTTCTTGGTGGGCTGACCTGGAAACTGCTTGGATATATATATATATATATATATATATATATATATATATATATATATATATATATATATATATAAATTAAAATTAGGGACAGAGGAAGGGAGGGAGAGACACAACGGGAGGGAGAGAGAGAGAAGAAGGGAGAGAAACACAAAAGGGAGGGAGAGAAACACAAAAGGGAGGGAGAGAAACACAAAGGGAGGGAGAGAAACACAAAGGGAGGGAGACACAAAGGGAGGGAGGGAGACACAAAGGGAGGGAGGGAGACACAAAGGGAGGGAGGTAGGGAGGGAGAGAGACAGAGGAAGGGAGGGAGAGAGACAGAGGAAGGGAGGGAGAGAGACAGAGGAAGGGAGGGAGGGAGAGAGAGAGACAAAGGAAGGGAGGGAGAGAGACAGAGGAAGGGAGGGAGGGAGACAGAGGAAGGAAGGGAGGGAGAGAGACAAAGGAAGGGAGGAAGAGAGACGGAGGAAGGGAGGGAGAGAGACAAAGGATGGGAGGGAGACAGAGGTAGGGAGAGAGAGAGACAGAGGAAGGGAGGGAGAGAGACAGAGGAAGGGAAGGAGAGAGACAGAGGAAGCAAAGGAGGGAGAGAGACAGAGGAAGGGAGGGAGAGAGACAGAGGAAGGGAGGGAAGGAGAGAGACAGAGGAAGGGAGGGAGAGAGACAGAGGAAGGGAGGGAGAGAGAGAGACAGAGGAAGGGAGGGAGGGAGAGAGACAGTGGAAGGGAGGGAGGGAGAGAGACAGAGGAAAAGAGGGAGGGAAAGAGACAGAGGAAGGGACATTATGCATAAAACTTTGAAAGACTATAAACTGCTCAGTACACACAGATCATATTATAAAAAGATTTATTAATGTATTGCAAAGCTCTATCACATACACAGTGAGATACCCCTAAATAGTTTATTGCAATATTTATGGCTTGAACAACAGTGAACATATCCCAAATCTACACTACTTTCTGGAATTGCAACGTGCCCTGCAGTATCACTTCAGTTAGGCATGAAATCATTTTTTTCTAGCCTCACACTGGCTATTCGCCTGAACAACACTAGGCTATCCCTGAAATTAACCTTCCCAGGATCTCAGTTGTTAATTGGACTATTGATGTTTTTGAGCCATAAGCTATTAAACTCAAGTGGATGGACTGTGGACACAGGCCTGGCCACTGGCCAGCCAGGCCAGTAGGCCAGGCAGGAACCCTGAGGGATGTTAAAATACAATCAATTATGCCATAGCTTTAGAGGCTGGCCTGGCTCCTACTTAATGCTCATTATGGGTCTGGTTGTGGTTTATTATAAAATCAGTAATAAATTATAGTCTATCGGTGCCGGACCCTCCCTTCCCGAAACCTCCCCCCCACGGCCCACCACCCTCTATCAATCAATTTGTGGACAGTCAGTGACAGTGCCCCATCCCCAGCCTGAGCCATTCAAGATTTTCCTACCTGTGCAGCTGTGCTAGTCATCACTCCTCGTCAATGGTGAGGTGACAGTTGACATTGGACCTGGACTCGACACTGGACCTGGACTGGTCGCCTGCGACTGCGGGCTCACTCACCTCATGTGGCTCAGATGGAGGAGTCAGACAGAGTGTGACTCGTGAGCCTGTCACGCGGTGGAGACGTAAGGCAGCCGTTACTGTATGTATCCCGCTGCTTTCTCTCATAGTGAGTGACGTGAGGCAAGTGAAGTGAGCTCCGCCTCCGCACGCCTCGTCACCAGTCCTCCACTGAGCTCTGACTGAGAGTCATCTGACGTGACAGACACGTTAACAACACGCACGCGTGGTGTCGGACCTCCTCATAAAATATCCATAATGATAAAATATAAGCATTAGCAATATGCCGGGCGGCCCGGCCAGCACACTGTGGTGGGAGCTGGGAGGGATAGTCAGGGGGGGGGGGCGGCAGTGTGGCACACAGCTCAGCAGGTCATCACTTACTCAGGTCTTGGTCTCCCATCTCAGATCAGCTCAGGAATTTAAAAAAAAATAAAAATGCTTTTTTTTTTATCATCATAGGCAGCAGACTGTCGGCACCGCTCTCAGCGCCCCCCTGCTTGTGCGACCTAAGGCGGCTGCCTATTCTGCCTATTACAAAACGCCGGCTTGTAATAGGCGTGTTACTTCCAACATCCGCAAAGAGCCACTTTAAAACCATTATCGCTTGCGCTCAACAGTTGGAGCGCTACTCGTAATCTAGCCCATAGTGAGTTATGTTACAGGAGAGTATACACCTTTAGAGTTTTTTTATCAAATGATTATGTATAATAGTAGAACTTTGTAATATACGTTCATTATTTATTTTGCCCCTCTTTTCATGTAGTTCTGCTTTGAATTTTGAGGATTTTTCTAATTCTAAAAATCTAAAATGCACCCTGGTTACCTCTTAAAGCTAACCCTGCTACATATTGTTTCCTATTTGGATTTAACTGATAACAACTGCAAGATAATGAACTTTATACTAACATGACATTAGCTAGCATTGTTTTATGCAGACTAAAACCCAGACTGGCTCCTCCAAATAAGACTATTGAAAAAAGTTCAGTAAGAAGAATGCTAATTTGTTTTACAAAAGGTATAGACTTGGCTGTTTTTTTTTTTATTGTAAATCAACACAACAGAAATATAATTTAATTACAATTTTTTTACTGTCCAATATTTTTCCAAAAACTTTTGAGCTCAAACGCAATCCAGAATACCTCTATAAAATGTGCGCTTTTTAAGACCTGAAGTAAACCATTATTACCAGTATACCGCAGACCTACATGAAGTATTCCACTTAGTGCTTGAGCAATATCTGACATAAATTTTACTAGCACCCCATAAAAGTCTATTATGTTTGAGATTCAGTGCTACCGTGTTTTCCGACATACAGATGTTAGCGCTCCCTAGACAATCGCTCGATTGTTAGAAAATAACTTTGCTCTTGAAATATAAGCTCAAAAATAGAAGTTCTATTGATTGTGCTTGAGCAATGTTAATGAAATACTAATGTTTTTGCATTCCTCTTGTAATCTAGCACTTTGGGGCCAATTTAGCAATGCTTCAACTGATATTACGCTGGAATTCCACATCAAATTCAATGCAAATTTGACCTGCCGTAGTTAACACAGCATCAACAGCATTGACGTAATATACTCTCCCATGAGATCAATACAATGCAAATTGATGCTTGTGTTATTCGAGCGTAATACTGCTGATCTGCTGTCACATTCGACTCTATTTGACCCTCTTACCAATTTATCAAACATTCAAAAGGTACACTCGCGTCAATTCCGACGCTGCGTTCCTATTGTTCAAACCGCAACCTTTGAGGCCATGAATGCCATAGAAATCAATGGGAGACTGAAAACACAGAAATGTTATGTTCAATGCTGCAAGAGAATGAAGCATATTAGTTAAGTTCTTTACAAAGCAAGGGGACAATATTATTGCTTCAAATTTCGTGTGAACTATTGATTTAAATTTCATGCAAAGGACTGCTTCAAATTTCGTACGAAGTATTGCTTATATGGATAAAAATGAAATACATTACATAATGTAGCTTCATTTTTTGGATAAATCCTTTTGCACCATGTTTAACACATGTAATACAAGTCCCACTCTTCCCCTTCGCATCAGATTTGACGCAATACTTCATACCAGATTTGAAGCAATACTGTGCACCAAATGTGAAGCAATACCTTGCACCAGATTACCAAATATGAAGCAATACTTTGCACCAGATTACCAAATGTGAAGCAATACTTTGCACCAGATTACCAAATTTGAAGCAAAACTTTGCAACAAATTTGAAGGAATACTTAAACTCCTAAAACAACCCACAAACTAGTAAAATTTTCCACCACTTTTTTATTGGGAAATGCATAATCATGTAATTAATTAAATCAGCCAATCTGATTTAAATATACATGTTATACTATCACTAATGAATCAAATTGTTCTATACTTGTGTCATTAATCACTCATCAGAACTTGTAAGTGCCATTTGTTACATTGTGTATTATACTTTACAAAGTATGTATATGTGAAATTAATATTAAAGATATACATTGATGATGACATTAGGAAACACAGTGTAATATTTTTGACAATGATTTTAATAATCAAATGATGTTTGATTCAATATAATTCAACATTGTTTAGAACAAAAAAAAGGAATTTAGGGACATGTAAATATGTTTGCAAAGTATGTCTGACATAACACATACACTCTGCAGGTCGACCCACCCGTTGTCAACTGCCTGGGTGCAAAAACATGGAGCAATAGTAGAGCAAAAAATTGCACTCACAGGACTTTTATTTGAAATAACAAATATACCCGAAAACGTTCCATTAAAGTAACTTTCGGCTAGATTACGAGTTTTGCGTGATGAGGGGTGCGGTAGTTACTTGTAAGTTATTTCTATTGTGTGTCTTTTAATAACGTAGGTATTACGAGTCTCCAAACAACCTTGTAACACGTTGTGGTAACACGATTACCGCGTTTATTTAATAAGCGTAATTACGGGCGCGTTAAACATTCTCCCATAGAGATCAATGCTAAATGAAATAAGCACAGATTTTTCAGATAACACTCGATCTCACGAGAAAAACACACTGCTCTGTCATATTACGTATACCACATAATGCACAACAAAAACACACATCAAATGTACAAACAACAATCTCTCACGCAACATAGCACATACGCATTACACATTCACAATCGGAAAAATAAAATAATGCACAACATTTACACTAAACGAGGAATACATAAATACGGTCAGATCTTGCAACACGGAACAAAACAAAGGAAAAAGAATTGTACACTGATACACAAACAAAACATTTGCATTGACGATTACGGAACATTAGTACAAATAAACATTTACACTATTTCACAAATACGAGACCATCACAAATCAGCATTTACATTTACAGATACTACTTTTGGACAATGTTATGCAAAACGATCCCTATGACATCATCGCATTATACACATTCCACAAATACTAACTCAATATGAGCATGCGCAAATTCAAACAACTAATACACATTGCACACATACTAATTACAAACAAAGCACACCTGAACATCCTTTACTTTGCAAACCGGTACATCATTAAACATTTACATAGGGTATATAAGCACGCTACAAGCATGGCTTCTTTGACTGTGTTGCTGGAGGGTTTTGTGAGATTAGAGAGGGGAGGGATTTAGTGAGTTAGTGTTATTGTGAGATTTAGTGTTATTGTGAGAGTTAGTGTTAGTGTGAGATAGTGAGTTAGTGTTAGTGTGAGAGTTAGTGAGTTATTGTGAGATAGTTAGTTAGTGTTATTGTGAGAGTTAGTGTTAGTGTGAGAGTTAGTGTTATTGTGAGAGTTAGTGTTAGTGTGAGAGTTAGTGTGAGATAGTGAGTTAGTGAGAGAGCGTTAGTGAGTGAGAGTTTGTTTGGGTGAGTGTGCAAGTGTTTTTTCTGAATACTTATATAAACACATTTACACGCAAACACATTCAATACATACATACACTTATCACTAACACTACATACACTCCATACCCCATCCCCTCTCATACTACACTCCATACCCCATTCCCTTTCATCCCATACCTCATTCCCTTTAAACCCATACCCCATTCCCTGTAAGCCCATACCCCAATTCCCTTTAAACCCATACCCCATTCCCTGTAAGCCCATACCCATCCCCTGTAAGCCCATACCCACCCCATAGTTAGATTTTGTTTGATTTTCAACTTATTGTTTACATATCTTAATTTTTGTCTTTTTCTACATATTTGTCTGTTTAATACCCTTTACCCGTTTTATTTATATTCCTTTCACACATTGAGCACTTTTTAATTTTTATTCATTATTTTGACCCCCTTTCATTTGGGTACATTCACTTTTTGTTTGAGTATGTTGGGAGGGGGGGATAGGGGGCAGATTAGCCCTGAGCAATTAGAGCTATCAGACAGGAGGTTAGAGAACAATTTGTAGAGGAGGTTAGGCAGGAGGTTAGTCAGGAGAGAGGGAGGGGGAGAGGGAGAGGGATGGCAACTGGACAGCAAGGGGGAGAGGAAGGGGGAGAGGAAGGGGGAGAGGAAGGGGAGAGGAAGTGGTGGGTGGACCTGGCCAATTTGTTGAGGATGAAAAAGTGGCTGGGCCCAGTGGCGTGCAGTGTAGAGAGGGAGCTTCACAGTCCGGGAAATAGAGGCTCACATCACAGGAGAAGCCCAGGCAGAGGGAGGAGAGGTATACCATGGAGGAGAAGGAGGCCCTAATAGAGGCTTATATGGAGAGGAATAGGAGGCTGCAGGCTCAGAAGGCCACCCCTAAGGAGAAGAGGAAGCTATGGCTGGAGATCAGGGATGCCGTTAATGCAGTGGGGGTCCATAACAGGGATTTCAAGTCTATACAGCATCGCTACCGGGACTGCAAAATGGAACTAAAAAGAAAGCTCTCAAGGGAGAACCAATACCTAGCATGGACCGATGGCGGTCCTGAAATGATATTTGAATATTCCCAATGGGAGGAAATGCTGTGTCCCAGCATCTCCAAGGTGGCCAT
The DNA here is from genome assembly GCF_027579735.1 of Bombina bombina. Taxonomy (NCBI): domain Eukaryota; kingdom Metazoa; phylum Chordata; class Amphibia; order Anura; family Bombinatoridae; genus Bombina; species Bombina bombina. The sequence goes on from NC_069506.1 coordinate 337,687,060, forward strand.
AGTCGGTATCGGAGGAGTCGATACCGGGAACCTGCCACTCTCATCTTCCGGTAAGCTCATTTACTAATCTCTTTATATCCATCTCATAACCCATTCACATGAAAAAAAAAATAAGGATATGACTAACGCAATTACACTTTTTTATACATTATTATTTAAACGCATTCACAATTACCTTGAGACAGTTGCATTTCAAGAAAAGCCATCACATTAGTATCTAGTCTACAGATTAGGTGTACATTTAATCAGACTGAAGACAAACGCAAAAAGACATTCAGATTGACCATATAGATATCAGAAACATGAGTTTGCAAATGCGGAAATCATATTCATTGCTTTTGCTCACAATTGAATTACAAAGGCAGCCTCATTAATACGCTTTCAAATAGAACATTTACATCTTGATTTGGAACTGTGCTAATATCTTGATTTCTTTCTTTTTACAATATACAGAGTCTGAGCCTGGGGAGGAGGCAGCACAGCACCCACAGGCTCCTCCTTCACCCAGGTATGAGAGTGGTGCAGATGACTCGCCACCTCTGGGAGACATGGAAGACATCCCTGTACCATCATCCCCTGAAGAAGCCCCCGCTGCAGAAGAGATCCCTGCAGCAGCCCCTCATGCACCAGCAGCCCCTCGTGCACCAGCAGCCCACCATGCAGCAGATCCTCAGAACATACCCCAAGAGATACCAAAGATACCAGAGTTGAAGATCTTAACTGATTTTCTAGAAGAGATGCGTGCCTCCCAGAGGGAACAGGCGGAAAGCAGAGTCTACATGACGGAAGAACTCAATAATATTCGCCAAGACCAAAGAGAGATGTTGAATACTCTTAAGGATATATTGCAGGTTCTCCGGGAGGCACATAACTTACCATCTGCTGCTGCTGGACCATCTGCTCCTGGCCCTCCTCCATCTCCTCCTCAATCTCCTCCTCAGCCGGGTGATCCCAGTACTCCTCCTTCCCCTCTTCCCCAAACATCTCCTAGGAGAACTCGTCGGAGGGGGCAGAGCCTCAGTCTCGTTTGAAGAGGGGAAGGAAGAGGAAGTAATTTTTTTATATATTTTTATTTATTTAATGTGTAAAGGATAGGTATGTGATGATGTGGTCTTCTTACACATGTGGAGCACACTCTGTATATAATCGGCTTCTATGGGACCGGGTCCATGGAGGCAGATTGTTTGCAAAGTGTGTTTTACAAGTGTGTGCAGACCACATCATCACATACCTATCCTTATGTTTAGGGAGAAATTTTGAACCTTTGTTGTTTGAAACTTTAAATAATTATCTGCCTAAGTGTTTTGTTACTTAACTTTAATTTTTGCTTGAGATAATGCAATTTAAGATTTATAACTGAACACTTAAGGAGCAGTGCATAAGCATATGAAAGACTTAATATACAAAAAATGGACTATACCAGCTAAATAAGCCAGTTGGTCCTAAAGAAATGCTTTTTTACACTGTGAATAGATTATGGAAATTAGTTCGGTTGATTACTGGAACTTGCAGTTAAGGTAAGTATATGACAAGATTAAAATATAACCTTTATTTGTTAAGTTTTAAAAAAGACAGCATCAAATATGTGTGTATGCTACCCTTGAAAGAGTTAAAAACACACTCTCTGTTGATTGTGCAATGCTTAGCTTGTGCAGTGCAAAATATATGGAGTACTAAGTAATCCTACTATAAGACCAAGATTATATTAAAGGTATATTTGTATGTTAATCTGAGAAAGGATTATATGGCCTTGTAGGTGGCCAATCCTTCAGATTACCCCTAGGGGATATTAAATATAAGGTATACCTGTTATGCTTAAACTCTATGATCTTTATAGATATATGTTCATATTAGGGCATTTTGAACAGCAGTATACAACTTTGTCACTAATACACAGTAAGTGAATACTAATATGTACACTTGCAATTAGATATATGTTGGTTGTTCTAGATTTTTAAAAGTTGTCTTTATGTCAATTGCTTCAATGCAGGGCTTATACCTAAGTATTGTGATGATTTTTTCAACTCTGACAGATATTAATTAGATTCTGTGTGGTTGTGCATATACAGCTACATAGAGGAGTAATCACAGTCTTGTGATGGTGCGATTATAAAATAATCTGCACTCAGAAGTGCTACACCAAGTGGTGTCAGAATAATTATAGATATAGCATCATAATAGGTTTAGTGATTTCCCAGCCAATATAGAGCTGTATTTTCAGTATATACTTAAATTAGACCTTGTTTATTGCGTTTTAGTCCAAAGTGAACTTATATTTTCTGTCACGCTGTTTCTACTTAAACAGTGCTACAGCGTTGTTAAATTACAGCTTTTTGATAATTGTCCCAATGTATCAAAATTTGATTATATTATTGATACAGTATGTAAGGGTAATAGTACGTTATTGTACTATACCAATCTGTAATAGTATCCGGTATTGCTGTGACAATATTGTCTCTAATCTTTATCCCCTAGTATCAATTAACCCACCGTATTCAAAATTATGCTGTGCGAGTGCACCGGTTAACTATGTATACACCGGGATAAATAAACGTTACTGCAGCTGAAGCCTGTAATAAGCCACAGGTTACTAAGTACAAATTAACTAGATTAAGTTTTTTAAGCTAAAGTATTTCTATTAGTTTTAACAACAAGAGAGGCAGTTAAAAATAGCGAGGACCCCTGACGCAGCGTTTCACTAACGCATCCTCAGAGGGGTTACCCGGGCCGGCATACTTCCGGAAGTTAATAGTATTCAGATGTCCCACCTCTAAGATCTGATTGGTCGGGGACTGTCTTTACGGTTGGTAGAGCTCATGTCAATCTTAGTATAAGTTATGTCACGGTGGTTACTATGGAGACAGCGTGTAACTACCATGGTTACTGAGTAACAAAGAGAATGTTATTAGGTTCTGAAGAATGAACATATCAGTGTTTGTCACGCACTTGTACTTTTTTACCTGATTGTCATTTATTATTTTTGCAGGTATATGTGCTTGCGGTTGCTTATAGAAAAAAGCGAAACTGTTGCTTAACTGTAACTCGATTGATCTATAGATTTATGCCCATACTCTTCGAGGTTTGCAATGTCTTTTATACTTTTTCTAAGTTCACAGGTGATTAGAAAGTGAAGGTGACACTAAGGCAGAACCTAAAAACAAAAATTGTGTTGTACCAAAAAATGAAATTCGTGCAAAATATGATATAAAATAAAAACGCATTTAAAACGTAAAATTAATACTTTGAAAATGAATCCCAGATAGGGCTAAGGTGGGAATTGTTATCATTTAAGAGCCATAAGAGGTTGGCTAGTGATGAAACAAAGAAATAAATAGTGATCCATAAAAGTGTGATTTGGTAGTGTTTAAGTTAAGTTATAACTTAAAAGAAATACTAGTTAAGAGTAGGGTTTTGATGCTACTCAAAAAGGAAATGTGATGATACCAGTGTAGTGGGTGGTATCTGTGGCCCACTTGTCAAGTGTGAGTGAAAATTAAAATGTTAATTTTGTTTATTAGTGACGTATTAGTAGTGAACAGTAATACTTGTACAGAGTATGTCTTATTTAATTTGTTGTTTCTCAGGTCATATGATGTTATTTAAACTTATGTTAAATGATTCTCAGGTCATATCATTTTATTTCAACTTATGTTAAGTGATTCTCAGGTCATATAATTTTATTTCAACTTATGTTAAGTGATTCTCAGGTCATATGATGTTATTTAAACTTATGTTAAGTAATTCATTCCAGATACACATGATAATTGTTGTTGTCATTGAGTCCATGTGGTTTGACACTGTTCAATAGGTGTATCCATCTACACTCCATTTTGAGCAGTGTTTGCTCTAGGTTACCTCCTCTAATGCCTAGAGTTGCCTTTTGCAACACTGAAAATTTAAGCAGGGAGTCATTGCTGTCGTGTTTTTGATAAAAGTGCCTTGCTACACTTGTTATCTGTTTGTTTTTCTCCATGTCCTTATGAGCGTTTTTAATATTTCTGCTATGTTCCATTATCCTTGTCCTTACTTGTCGTGTCGTCATTCCGACATAGAACAGCTTGCATGGACACTGAAGAACATATACAACACCTGTTGTGGTACAAGAGAAATGAGCAGGTAGTGTATGTTTATTTTCATATTTGTCAACAATGTCCTTGATTTTCCATACTTTGGGACATGTACTGCATGTTCCACATGGGAACATACCTTTTGATTGACTGGCTCTTTTGGGCATATGGATATAGTGACTTGTAACCAATGTGTCTTTTAGGTTTTTCGGTCTTTTATATCCAATTGAGACTTTATCCCCAATCTGGGTTGAAAGTAGGGGGTCATTCTTTAAAATATGCCAGTGATCATTTATTATCGTTGTTATTTGTTTTATTTGAGGGTTATATGTCGTGATTAGTCTTGGTTTGTTGTCCTGCTTTTTCTGACGTGGTTGTAAAAGACTTTGTCTGTCTTCCTGTAAAGCCTGTGTTTTAGCTTTTTTTATGGACCTTTTACTATAGCCTCTGTCTTGAAGTCTATTGGATAGTTTGGAGGCTTCTTGCTTAAATGTACTTAAATCAGAACAATTCCTCCTCAACCTCGTGAATTCTCCTTTTGGGATAGCCTTAAGAGTACTGGGGGCATGGGCACTGGTATGGTACAATAGGGTGTTAGTTGCTGTTTGTTTTCTGTATATGTTTGTGCTCACCCTTCCTTCTTGGTCTACTTGTATTTGTAGATCTAAGAAATTAACCGTTTGTTGACTGTATTCATATGTGAGTTTGATGTTTAACCTGTTGTTGTTTAAGACATCCATAAACTCGCATAGTATTGGTTCAGGGCCTTCCCAGATGAACAGTATATCATCTATATACCGAATCCAACAAGGGATGTACTGCATAAATTTATAATTATCACCAGTGAATACCGTTAGGTTCTCCCACCATCCTAGAAACAAATTTGCGTACGTGGGTGCGCATGCTGTACCCATTGCGGTACCCTGTGTTTGTAAATAGAAGCGATCTTTGAACGTAAAGTAATTATGATGAAGCACAAAATGTAATAAATCTTTGATGAACTGATTATGATCATGATTTTCCTTCACATTTGTGCTTAAATAATAGGAAATTGCCTGTTCTCCCAAATGGTGTTTTATGTTGGTATACAATGATTCTACATCTGCTGTTATGATAAAGGAGTTAGGAGGTAGTGTCATGTTATTTAATTTTTGTAACACCTCCATGGTATCTTTGACATATGATGGCAGAGTATATAGGTACTCCCTAAGTCGTTGGTCTATGTATTGACTAGGTTTTTCAGTCAGACTGCCGTTGCCTGACACTATCGGCCGGCCTGGAGGTTTCTGAATGTCTTTATGTATCTTGGGAAGCATATAGAATGTAGCCGTAGTTGGATGTTGCTGTGATAGAAATTGTTTTTCAGTAATATTAATGATTTTGTCTTTATAAGCCTTATCTATGATCTTACTGTACTTTTCACTGTACATAGCAGTGGGATTGCCTAATAATTGTTTATAGCAATGTTTGTTGTCTAGTTGTTTAGTGGCTTCTTCAAGGTACAAATTCTCTTTCAAGGGTAGCATACACACATATTTGATGCTGTCTTTTTTAAAACTTAACAAATAAAGGTTATATTTTAATCTTGTCATATACTTACCTTAACTGCAAGTTCCAGTAATCAACCGAACTAATTTCCATAATCTATTCACAGTGTAAAAAAGCATTTCTTTAGGACCAACTGGCTTATTTAGCTGGTATAGTCCATTTTTTGTATACATACCTATCCTTGTTGATTACATTGATTGGTTTCTGTGATGTGATGTCCAAACTGTTTCCCTAATCTCCAACAAAATGACAATTACAATTATACATGATGGCATATCACTGTTTTGATACCAACAACACAGCTTAAAGGGACAGTCATAACATTAATTATTGTTGTTTAGAAAGAAAACACTTTATTACGCATTATCAAGTTTTGAAAAACAAGACTTAGAGAAATACATGTTTTACTTCTGTGATTAACCTTGTATCTATGCCTCTGAAAAATGACCCCTTATTTCAGTTCTTTTGACAGACCGGCATTTCAGCCAATCAGTGATCAATCCAGGCTAACTTTACTGCATGAGCTCAATGTTTTTTATATGAAACACATTAACAAATGCCTTCTAGTGGTCAAAATGCATTCAGATTAGATGCACTCTTTAAGGTCTAAGAAATGAGCAGATGAAACTACTAGGTTTAGCTATCAACTAAGAACACCAAGAGAACTAAGATAAATTGGTGATAAAATTTTGAGAGAAATTTGATAACAATTGTATTTTTTATATTTAAATCATTACTGTTTTGCTTGACTTGACTGTCCCTTTAAACAAGAACATATGCGAACATATATTAATCCTTAGGACTTGTTGGTATATCTAAACGTACTTGTTAAAACAAGAAAATATTTGAATAGGATACTAAGCCTGTATGCCATATTTCTCTCGACGTGTTAAATAAAGTCTATTTTCTTAAAGATACATTATAGTGTTTGAATTATTTAAGAAAGACATTTCATTTAGAAGGAATCTGGTTTCATGTCCTTTTAAGAGTTACATTAGAAATATATGCTCACAGTAATATATTTGGAGATTAACAATGTGGAAGTCATACATGACACAATACTGAGCATTTACATTAAAGGGACAGTATACACTCATTTTCATAGAACTGCATGTAATAGACACTACTATAAAGAACAAGATGCCCAGATACTGATATAAAAATCCATGATAAAACGGTTTAAATACGGTTTAAATACTTACTTAGAAACTCTCAGTTTAGCTCTGTTGAAAAGTTATCTGGAAAACCCATTGCAAGTGGGAAATAAGACACTCCCGCCTCCCCCTTCTTTTGCATATGAAAAGACCCTTTACACAAACAGGAGCAAGCTGGAGAAGGTAGCTAACGGTATTCACATCAAACTTTGGGGCTTGGTTAGGAGTCAGAAAACATAATTTATGTAAGAACTTACCTGATAAATTCATTTCTTTCATATTAGCAAGAGTCCATGAGCTAGTGACGTATGGGATATACATTCCTACCAGGAGGGGCAAAGTTTCCCAAACCTCAAAATGCCTATAAATACACCCCTCACCACACCCACAAATCAGTTTAACGCATAGCCAAGAAGTGGGGCGATAAGAAAAAAAGTGCGAAAGCATAAAAAAATAAGGAATTGGAATAATTGTGCTTTATACAAAAAAATCATAGCCACCACAAAAAGGGTGGGCCTCATGGACTCTTGCTAATATGAAAGAAATGAATTTATCAGGTAAGTTCTTACATAAATTATGTTTTCTTTCATGTAATTAGCAAGAGTCCATGAGCTAGTGACGTATGGGATAATGACTACCCAAGATGTGGATCTTCCACGCAAGAGTCACTAGAGAGGGAGGGATAAAATAAAGACAGCCAATTCCGCTGAAAATAATCCACACCCAAAATAAAGTTTAAATCTTATAATGAAAAAAACTGAAATTATAAGCAGAAGAATCAAACTGAAACAGCTGCCTGAAGTACTTTTCTACCAAAAACTGCTTCAGAAGAAGAAAACACATCAACATGGTAGAATTTAGTAAAAGTATGCAAAGAAGACCAAGTTGCTGCTTTGCAAATCTGATCAACCGAAGCTTCATTCCTAAACGCCCAGGAAGTAGAAACTGACCTAGTAGAATGAGCTGTAATCCTTTGAGGCAGAGTTTTACCCGACTCGACATAAGCATGATGAATTAAAGATTTCAACCAAGATGCCAAAGAAATGGCTGAGGCCTTCTGACCTTTCCTAGAACCGGAAAAGATAACAAATAGACTAGAAGTCTTTCGGAAATTCTTAGTAGCTTCAACATAATATTTCAAAGCTCTAACTACATCCAAAGAATGCAATGATTTCTCCTTAGAATTCTTAGGATTAGGACACAATGAAGGAACTACAATTTCTCTACTAATGTTGTTAGAATTCACAACCTTAGGTAAAAATTGAAAAGAAGTTCGCAACACCGCCTTATCCTGATGAAAAATCAGAAAAGGAGACTCACAAGAAAGAGCAGATAATTCAGAAACTCTTCTAGCAGAAGAGATGGCCAAAAGAAACAAAACTTTCCAAGAAAGTAATTTAATGTCCAATGAATGCATAGGTTCAAACGGAGGAGCTTGAAGAGCCACCAGAACCAAATTCAAACTCCAAGGAGGAGAAATTGACTTAATGACAGGCTTTATGCGAACCAAAGCTTGCACAAAACAATGAATATCAGGAAGATTAGCAATCTTTCTGTGAAAAAGAACAGAAAGAGCAGAGATTTGTCCTTTCAAGGAACTTGCAGACAAACCTTTATCCAAACCATCCTGAAGAAACTGTAGAATTCTCGGAATTCTAAAAGAATGCCAGGAAAAATGATGAGAAAGACACCAAGAAATGTAAGTCTTCCAAACTCGATAATATATCTTTCTAGATACAGATTTACGAGCCTGTAACATAGTACTAATCACAGAGTCAGAGAAACCTCTTTGACTAAGAATCAAGCGTTCAATCTCCATACCTTTAAATTTAAGGATTTGAGATCCTAATGGAAAAAAGGACCTTGAGACAGAAGGTCTGGTCTTAAATGAAGAGTCCATGGTTGGCAAGAGGCCATCCGGACAATATCCGCATACCAAAACCTGTGAGGCCATGCTGGAGCCACCAGCAGAACAAACAAGCATTCCTTCAGAATCTTGGAGATTACTCTTGGAAGAAGAACTAGAGGCGGAAAGATATAGGCAGGATGATACTTCCAAGGAAGTGACAATGCATCCACTGCTTCCGCCTGAGGGTCCCTGGATCTGGACAGATACCTGGGAAGTTTCTTGTTTAGATGAGAAGCCATCAGATCTATTTCTGGAAGTCCCCACATTTGAACAATCTGAAGAAATACCTCTGGGTGAAGAGACCATTCGCCCGGATGTAACGTTTGGCGACTGAGATAATCCGCTTCCCAATTGTCTATACCTGGGATATGAACCACAGAAATTAGACAGGAGCTGGATTCCGCCCATACCAGTATTCAAGATACTTCTTTCATAGCCAGAGGACTGTGAGTCCCTCCTTGATGATTGATGTATGCCACAGTTGTGACATTGTCTGTCTGAAAACAAATGAACGATTCTCTCTTTAGAAGAGGCCATGACTGAAGAGCTCTGAAAATTGCACGGAGTTCCAAAATATTGATTGGTAATCTCACCTCCTGAGATTCCCAAACCCCTTGTGCTGTCAGAGACCCCCAAACAGCTCCCCAACCTGTCAGACTTGCTGAGAGCTGAAGAGGTCGCATGTGAACACGAGCAAAGGGGATTGCGTCCGATGCAGCAGTCATAAGACCTAGAATTTCCATGCATAAGGCTACCGAAGGGAATGATTGTGACTGAAGGTTTTGACAAGCTGAGATCAATTTCAGACGTCTCTTGTCTGTCAGAGACAGAGTCATGGACACTGAATCTATCTGGAAACCTAAAAAGGTTACCTTTGTCTGAGGAATCAATGAACTTTTTGGTAAATTGATCCTCCAACCATGATCTTGAAGAAACAACACAAGTCGATTCGTATGAGATTCTGCTAAATGTGAAGACTGAGCAAGTACCAAGATATCGTCCAAATAAGGAAATACCACAATACCCTGTTCTCTGATTACAGACAGAAGGGCACCGAGAACCTTTGTAAAAATTCTTGGAGCTGTTGCTAGGCCAAACGGCAGAGCCACAAACTGGTAATGCTTGTCTAGGAAAGAGAATCTCAGAAACTGATAGTGATCTGGATGAATCGGAATATGCAGATATGCATCCTGTAAATCTATTGTGGACATATAATGCCCTTGCTGAACAAAAGGCAGGATAGTCCTTACAGTTACCATTTTGAATGTTGGTATCCTTACATAACAATTCAATATTTTTAGATCGAGAACTGGTCTGAAGGAATTCTCCTTCTTTGGTACAATGAAGAGATTTGAATAAAACCCCAGCCCCTGTTCCAAAACTGGAACTGGCATAATTACTCCAGCCAAGTCTAGATCTAAAACACATTTTAGAAATGCTCGAGCCTTCGCTGGGTTTACTGGGACACGGGAAAGAAAAAATCTCTTTGCAGGAGGCCTTATCTTGAAGCCAATTCTGTACCCTTCTGAAACAATGTTCTGAATCCAAAGATTGTGAATGGAATTGATCCAAATTTCTTTGAAAAAACGTAATCTGCCCCCTACCAGCTGAGCTGGAATGAGGGCCGCACCTTCATGTGGACTTAGGAGCTGGCTTTGGTTTTCTAAAAGGCTTGGATTTATTCCAGACTGGAGATGGTTTCCAAACTGATACCGCTCCTGTGGATGAAGGATCAGGCTTTTGTTCCTTATTGTGACGAAAGGAACGAAAACGATTATTAGATCTAAATTTACCTTTAGATTTTTTATCCTGTGGTAAAAAAGTTCCTTTCCCTCCAGTAACAGTTGAGATAATAGAATCCAACTGAGAACCAAATAATTTATTACCCTGGAAAGAAAGGGAAATCAAAGTAAACTTAGAAGACATATCAGCATTCCAAGTTTTAAGCCATAAAGCTCTTCTAGTTAAAATAGCTAGAGACATATACCTGACATCAACTCTAATGATATCAAAGATGGCATCACAAATAAAATTATTAGCATGTTGAAGAAGATTAATAATGTTATGAGAATTATGATCTGTTACTTGTTGCGCTAAAGCTTCTAACCAAAAAGTTGAAGCTGCAGCAACATCCGCTAAAGATATAGCAGGTCTAAGAAGATTACCTGAATACAAGTAAGCTTTTCTTAGAAAGGATTCAATTTTCCTATCTAAAGGATCCTTAAAGGAAGTACTATCTGCCGTAGGAATAGTAGTACGCTTAGCAAGAGTAGAGACAGCCCCATCAACCTTAGGGATTTTGTCCCAAAACTCTAATCTGTCAGATGGCACAGGATATAATTGCTTAAAACGGTTAGAAGGAGTAAATGAATTACCCAAATGATTCCATTCCCTGGAAATTACTTCAGAAATAGCATCAGGGACAGGAAAAACTTCTGGAATAACTACAGGAGATTTAAAAACCTTATTTAAACGTTTAGATTTAGTATCAAGAGGACCAGAATCCTCTATTTCTAATGCAATTAAGACTTCTTTAAGTAAAGAACGAATAAATTCCATTTTAAATAAATATGAAGATTTATCAGCATCAACCTCTGAGACAGAATCCTCTGAACCAGAAGAACCATTATCAGAATCAGAATGATGATGTTCATTTAAAAATTCATCTGAAAAATGAGAAGTTTTAAAAGACTTTTTACGTTTACTAGAAGGAGGAATAACAGACATAGCCTTCTTAATGGATTTAGAAACAAAATCTCTTATGTTATCAGGAACACTCTGAGTATTAGATGTTGATGGAACAGCAACAGGTAATGTAACATTACTAAAGGAAATATTATCTGCATTAACAAGTTTGTCATGACATTCAGTACAAACAACAGCTGGAGGAACAGATACCACAAGTTTACAGCAGATACACTTAACTTTGGTAGATCCAGCACCAGGCAGCGATTTTCCAGAAGTATCTTCTGACTCAGTGTCAATCTGGGACATCTTGCAATATGTAATAGAAAAAACAACATATAAAGCAAAATTAATCAAATTCCTTAAATGACAGTTTCAGGAATGGGAAAAAATGCCAGTGAACAAGCTTCTAGCAACCAGAAGCAATAAATAATGAGACTTAAATAATGTGGAGACAATAGTGACGCCCATATTTTTTTAGCGCCAAAAAAGACGCCCACATTAATTGGTGCGTAAATGCCTTTGGCGCCAAAAATGACGCCACATCCGGAACGCCGACACTTTTGACGCAAAAAAAACGTCAAAAATGACGCAACTTCCGGCGACACGTATGACGCTGGAAATAGAAAAAAAAATTGCGCCAAAAAAGTCCGCTCCAAGAATGACGCAATAAAATGAAGCATTTTCAGCCCCCGCGAGCCTAACAGCCCACAGAGAAAAGTAAAATTTTAAGGTAAGAAAAAATTGATTTATTCATATGCATTATCCCAAATATGAAACTGACTGTCTGAAATAAGGAGCGTTGAACATCCTGAGTCAAGGCAAATAAATGTTTGAATACATATATTTAGAACTTTATATAAAAGTGCCCAACCATAGCTTAGAGTGTCACAGAAAATAAGACTTACTTACCCCAGGACACTTATCTACATGTAGTAGAAAGCCAAACCAGTACTGAAACGAGAATCAGCAGAGGTAATGGTATATATAAGAGTATATCGTCGATCTGAAAAGGGAGGTAAGAGATGAATCTCTACGACCGATAACAGAGAACCTATGAAATAGACCCCGTAGAAGGAGATCATTGAATTCAAATAGGCAATACTCTCCTCACATCCCTCTGACATTCACTGCACGCTGAGAGGAAAACCGGGCTCCAACCTGCTGCGGAGCGCATATCAACGTAGAATCTAGCACAAACTTACTTCACCACCTCCATAGGAGGCAAAGTTTGTAAAACTGATTTGTGGGTGTGGTGAGGGGTGTATTTATAGGCATTTTGAGGTTTGGGAAACTTTGCCCCTCCTGGTAGGAATGTATATCCCATACGTCACTAGCTCATGGACTCTTGCTAATTACATGAAAGAAAATCAGAGCAATTTTATTTAAAAATAAGCAACAATATAAATTTTTTAGAAAATCAAACTTTATGGGCTATATAAAAAGATCATCTACAAAAAAAAATATATGCAAATAAAAAATAAGTGTATAATGTCCCTTTAAGAATAAAGATTAGGACATAACATCTAGAATAAGTAGACATCTCATATATTTATCATATGATAAAGGTCAATGCATATTGATTACTTTATTCAAATACAAAAGCGCATATTTAGGAATTAGATATGTAGAAAATTCAACACAGCACAGTAATTATTTTGAAAAATGAAAATATTGCTCACAAACATATTAAACAAGATAGAGTATATTCATGGATTTGCACTTGCCTCAAAATATATTATGCATGAAAAACATATTGCCTTCATTCATTTCTTCAAAAAGACAGCCATCAAAAGAGATTTTTGTGTTTTTTATCAGCTATGGTTGAACAATGTACATGATTGACACAATCCATAATCCAAGAAAGTCCTGGTTTTAAACTTGTCTTCTCATTCGCAAATGTGGGTTATGTGGAAAATCAAATATTGCGGGAAAACGTAATCCAATCAGATGGATTTAACACCTTGGCATGTGACGTCTTAAGCAACATGGCTCATCCGAGATCGCGTAAAAATGTCATCCAATCAAAGGCGCATCTGAAATCGCGTAAAAATGGCATCCAATCCTAGAACTCATTTTACAGCTTGGCATGTGACGTCTTAAGCAACATGGCGCATCTGAGATCACGTAAAAACGTCATCCAATCAAAGGCTCATCTGAGATCGCGTAAAACGGCATCCAATCCAAGAACTCATTTTACAGCTTGGCATGTGACATCTTAAGCAACATGGCAAATCCGAGATCATTTATTTGGAATAAGAATAATGACACATGTATTTATCATATGTCACTTATTCAAGTTGAAATATGGTCAGCCTACCTATAGCAATATATCGTTGGATAATTAAAGAGAAAAAATAATTAGAGAAAGACATTAATCATCTAAAATATGTGCATTACACACAGTTATTTCTTTTGTTACACTACTACAATAAGATATAAGTGAAATTGGAATACATGTGCTGTCGACATTCAAATAATAGTCTATTTTAAACATATTATATGTCTATGTTGATGTAAAAAGGAAAAAAATGCATTAGAAATGCATATCCATTCATTAAGAATTGTGGTCAGCATCACTTAAAGGGACATGAAATACAAACAATTAAGTTCACGATTCACAGAGAGGATACTATTTCCATCAAATTTATAATTTACATAGATTATCTCAGTTTAATAATTTTGGGATCATTTGGTGAATCAACATCTAGAACCTCGGTTCCCTGCTACTCATGATCTTGAAAAGATAAACATTTCTGCAAAGTATATCAAGAAAATGAAGCAAATTAAATAAGAGATGTAAATATTATATTTCTTTAAAATTGTATTATATATCTAAATCATGAAAGATAATTTTTTGGTTTCATGTCCCTTTAAGGATTAACCACATAAAATATAGATTTTAATAAATGACATGAATAAAGAGGACAAATAATATATTAATGACATTTATTTTATTATGATGTCATAAAACATAAAGAAATAAGATGTTACAAAAAGTCATATTGATAAATCAGCCCCATTGGAGCTATCTTACAAGGTGAAATAGTGCATCACAGTCCTTGAAGGGAGTTGATAAGGGCCAACATAGCCCCATTGGAGCCATCTGACAAGGTGAAATAGTGCATCACAGTCCTTGGAGGGAGTTGACAAGGGCCAACACAGCCCCATTGGAGCCATTTGACAAGGTGAAATAGTGCATCACAGTCCTTGGAGGGAGTTGACAAGGGCCAACATAGCCCCATTGGAGCCATCTGACAAGGTGAAATAGTGCATCACAGTCCTTGGAGGGAGTTGACAAGGGCCAACACAGCCCCATTGGAGCCACCTGACAATGTGAAATAGTGCATCAAAGTCCTTGGAGGGAGTTGACAAGGGCAAACAAAGGCCAACACAGCCCCATTGGATCCATCTGACAAGGTGAAATAGTGCATCCCAGTCCTTGGAGGGAGTTGACAAGGGCCAACACAGCCCCATTGGAGCCATCTGACAAGGTGAAATAGTGCGTCACAGTCCTTGGAGGGAGATGACAAGGGCCAACACAGCCCCATTGGAGCCATCTGACATGGTGAAATAGTGGAACAGGAGCAACAGCAAAGCAAAAAAAGGCCAAATGGCAACAAATATCAACAAACATAGAACAACATGTGGATGTAGGAGTTAGTAGTGCTCCCTCGGACCATCTCCAGATCCTCCACTTATGGGGCATCAGCATCACCCTCATTGTCCTGTGCATTTCCAGCTGTGGCTTCATGCATTGTGTGTTCTATAAGCAAGCTAAGAAGCCGCAGCTGGAGACGCATGGTGTCATGGATCCTTCCCAGCAACTGAGTGTTAATCAGCATGGTCTGTTCTATGTGTGCTAGAGCCTCTAGCATTAACCATGTCACAACCTAAACAAAATTGAAAAATAAAAATTACTAACAATTACAGAACATAATAAAAAGAGAGCAAAGAGACATTGTAATAATTACAATAAAAATCAGTATAATTAAATATGCTAGATATAAGATTGACACATTAAATATGTTCCTCAGAGATAAACCATTAAGATATTAAGACAAATCAAAACCCTATCAATCTTGAAAAATATATTTCTTTGGTTTATGACACACTGTGAAAATGGCAGTGATGCCAACTAAAAAATATTAGCATATATACTGTACATAATAGATATCCAACATCTAGCCAATATCATTTAGATATTAGAAAATGTGAATGTTGATTTACCAAAATGAATATCGGAAACATTTACATCAATCAAATAAAAAAGATGTTTATAAAAAACATTTTCAATTCAAAATAAATTTATGTATAATTAGATCAGTATAAGGTCCCTTTAAGAAAATATGTTATAATGTTGATTTGTAACTTACATCGGTGGCTGGGAAGGACAATCCGACACCCAGGACAATGAAGGTGGGGACTGGGGTAAAAGTCTTGAGGGGGAGGGATGGGGCGAGGTGAGGGATTGTGCTGCTGCTCCGGGGGAGCCTGCACAACTGGGAGTCAGGGGCCTGGGGAGTTGGTGGCTGTGCAGGTGGGGGAGCTGGACGGGTGGCAAAATGGGGAGAGCAGTGAGGGGGGGCAAAGGCTCTTTTTTTGAGAGGGACAGGACAGGAGTAGGAAGGTCCAGGAGTGGGTTCTGGCTGTGGAGGGCCGGGAGTGGGTTCTGGCTGGGGAGGGGTGGGAGTGGGTTCTGGCTGGGGAGTGGCGGGAGGCTGATGCCCATAAGTGGAAGGTCCATCTGAAATATAGACAAAAATATATATACATATATGACATGAAAATATATTATTATCTTGAAAGAAATCAGGAATCAACATTATTTAAAGTCTGGATTCTTGTTCTCCTAAAATATTTAGACAAAGTCACAATAATGACTATGTTTTAAGTTATTGATTGATTTGAATCAAATATAATTAATAAGAAGATTCAATTAATCCTTTAAACTCTGAATGTTCACTGTTAGTTTTCATGTAACATTTCATAAATACATTACAAATCATATTTTTCAACATTCAAGTCAACATTATGTGCTAATATTTATTATTTGATAATATATTTTGGAAAATATTTTTGTATGCATGTATGCATTTGAGATTGAAATGCAATAGAGTTCTTTTAGACACATTCCCGTGGGTTTGTTTTTGAAAATACAACAATTGAATAATATGGGAGTGTGTAATATGATCAAATTTAAATGGCCACTACACATAGCCTTTGAAACCAGGTAAACACTGATTTACATATCTATTTAGGTGATTGCCTTTGAAATCTTAAATTGACTAATTTGAAGCTTGATGCTTCAAACAATTAATATTCTGAATATTTACACAGTAGATACTACCATTCATATTAAATATTAAGAATATAATCTTCTATATCTGATCTGAATTTTTCTTTTTTTTATTGTAATCTATCTTTTATATTAGGATTAAATGTATGTCATCCCAATATTACTGTCACATTCTGAAATGCATGCTTTATTTCTGAGGAATATTAATATTTGTTTGATTGAAATTGACAGTCTACAAATAAGATTTTTGTTAAAACATTTACATATCATACATCATGAAATTAAATGAATTAATTTCAATATGATTATGTTTGATGTATACTTAGAAATGGTTTTAAAGTTCTAAACAATGATGACATAATGATATGGTCTGCATCTATGCACTCAGATGAATAGAAATGACTGTCTGTACAATCAGAAGATGCTTATTGAGGGTTTGCATTAAATATGCATGTGACATCCTGATGTCTGTCATTATTTACAAATCATACATAAATTTAATAAATATTAAAAACATATGTTCATGCTGCATGATATATAAAGGGGGGGGGGGCAGTAGGGTATTTAAAAAATAACGGAAGAATATATTTTAAATGGACAAAGCTGTAGACTTTATTTTTCATAAAGAGTATGATTTGTAACCAATAATAGATGTTAGATAGATGTTATATATATTTGACGTACCATCAGACTCTGAGGGAGCCACTTCCTCCTCCATCTCACATGTTGTTACAGAAATCTCTGTAAAACATAATATGTTGTGTACATGTTAAAATCAAATATTATAGCATATGTTACTTGTTACTGTTACTGTTACCATCAATGTTGCATTAAAGAGATAGTGAACCAAAGTTAGGAATTACATCATTATGATGGAGCATGCAAATTAAATAAGATTTGTAATTATCGCTGAGTAATAATTTAATTTTCGAGGTCTGTATTTTGAAAATATTCACAAAAGCTGAGTACCTGGAACATTTATGAGTTCTCATGTGTGTATCACTTGATGATTGTTGTCTAAATATATACTAAATATAAACATGTGCTAGCCATGTTCAGAAACACAAAGGTGTAGACTAAGAAGCTTTGATATCTTAATCTTAAAATAAAAAAAAAGATTATATATATCATCAGAGGAGTATATTATATTTTTAATTCAAATGGAATGCTTCATCAGAATCATGATCATAATATTTTAGAAAAATACACCTTTAATGACATATGAATGAATCAATGTACTTACCAGAAACAAAACAAATAATTAGAAACCAAACAATAATATACATTTCATATCTTGATATGCCCAATATATAAAACAGTGAAAAACAATAACAGAAGAACAAAAGAAAAAATAATAAGAAAAGAATAAATCTCTTCTGTAAAGTTTAAGGGCTTTCAGCCCTTGTTAATCTTAACATATGGTTTCAATCTAGTACTCCTCGAACTTCGTCATTAACTGTTGAGATACATTTTTCCATTTTTTGTATTCCCCCCCTTGACAAAAGACAATTACATTTCGACAAAGCCATTACAACACTCAACAAGACAGACAATAACAGAAAAAAAAAAAAAAATAAAATTAAAAAATAAATTAATATTACCAGAGACCGAGCAAAACCAGTTCAGTATTTCTGAATGGGTATATTAAACTGTCAATTTCATTCAAGGGAAGAGATCTAATAAAAACCGACCACTTTCTGAAAAACAAAATAATATCCCCTTCGTCTTCCAGATTGGTGTCTATTTGTTCCAGAATACATTGTTTTTTAAGGCAGTTTTTAACCTCTTGGATACTGGGGGCTGTCCTATTCTTCCATTTCTTAAAAATTAAGTATCTTGCTGCTAAAACAGCTAAGTTAACTATTTTAGTGTTTACTACTCGATCTTCCGGTTCTTTCCATAGAAATATAATGTGTGCTGGCAAGAGGGTCAAGGGGAGAATTCCTAGTGTATTAAGCCAATATTGTACCTTCAGCCAAAACTGTTGAATTTTTGGACAATTCCACATCATATGTAGAAGATTGGCCGATGGTAAGGAACATCTAGGACATCGATTGAATTCAGTGTTCCTGCATCGCACAGCTTTTTCAGGAGTAAAATAGGTCATAAGTAATAATCTTATATGTGATTCTCTCCATGATGAGGAGAGAGTGATTCTTGAGACTTCAGATAGTGAATATTGAATTAATTTAATATCCCCCAAGTTCTGCGATAGAGCCACCGCCCACTTATTGAGTATTTTTTCCAAGCTGGAGTTGCCTTTTGGAGAATTTAGGTCTCGATATATGGGGGAAACTGACATTAAGCCATTTTTAGCTAAAATTAGCCATTTCTCTATATTTCCTAGTGACCAAGTCCAGCCAAATTTATCAACTAAGTTTAGGACAAAGTGTCTTACTTGAAGGTAGGCAAAGAACTCTTTATGGGATAGTTTGAACTCCTCTCTTAGAGTATCAAAAGTTTTTATGCATTTCCTTTCAAAATCCAACATTTGATACATTTTTCCCAAACCTAGTGCCTCCCATCTCTGGAAAGGAGACAGATTAAGACCCGCTTGAAATTGAGGGTTGCCTACTATTGGCATATGTTTAGATACTCCTTGTTCGATATTGAGGAGTTTACACACTCTCCACCAAGCTAATAAAGGATTAAATATTGTTTTCATATTTTTCATTTCTTTCGGTAGAGAGCTTCTCGTGCAATGAAGTACAGCTAATTATTATTAGTGACATAATCTCTTTCTGAAATCCAATCCAAAATCAATCGGGTCAAGAAGGCAAGATTATAAAGTTTAATATCTGGCAAGGCTAGCCCTGCGTACTCTCTAGGAAGAGACAATTTAGTTAGCGAGATTCTAGGCTTTTTATTCTGCCAAATACATTTTCTCAGTGCAGCGTTAAATACTAAGACATCTTTACCTTTAAGAACCAAAGGAGTATTTTGTAGAATATATAGTATCTTCGGGAGGCAGACCATTTTATATAGGGCAATACGACCTGACAATGATAGAGGAAGATTTTGCCAGGTTCTCAGGTTTTCTTTAATCTTATTTAATATCGGAGGTATGTTAAGATTATACCATGTATCTGGATTGGAGGAGATCAAGATACCAAGATATCTAAAGGAGCTAGTCACTATTTTGAATGGGATATTGCTCATAGATTCCTTGGATTGATTAATCCATAGTAGTTCGAATTTTGACGTGTTCACTCTATAACCAGAGAAAGCCCCAAATTGTTCTATGATTGCTATGAGTTTAGGGACATTCGTAGATGTTTTAGACGTATATATTAAAATATCGTCAGCATATAAAGCTAATTTCATCTCTTTCTCACCAATCCTAATACCATCCAGATGTTGTCTGATGTGTATGGCAAAGGGCTCAATTGAGATATTAAAGAGGAGGGGGGAGAGAGGACACCCCTGACGGGTACCTCTCTTAAGAAAAATGTTTGAAGAAGTTAAACCATTAGCTAATATTCTAGTAGATGCTGTTTTATGTAGATTATCGATAAAATTAAGAAAATTACCTTGTAAACCAAATTGTTGAAGAGAGTATAACAGATGATCAAAATGAACAGAATCAAATGCTTTCTCCGCGTCTATTGCAATGATTGCAGCGTCTGGGGCGCCTCCCTCCCCCTCCCTCTCCCCCTTCTTGTTAAAATGATCTATAGTTAAGAAAAGTTCCCTGATCTTTGCTGACGAGTTTCTTTTAGACATAAACCCTGCCTGATCTTTATGTATAATACTAGGGAGAAGTATTTGCAGCCTATCTGCTAAAATGGAAGACAAGATTTTATAATCGGTATTTAATAATGCTATCGGCCTGTATGATTCCTTTCTATCAGGCTCTTTCCCCGGCTTAAGAATTAAGGTTGTGATTGAGGCAGAAAAACTGGGTGGGGGAATAATGCCTTTTATGTAAATCTCATTATATAAAGAAAGTAAATGAGGTGATATTGAAGTGGAAAGTATTTTATAAAATTCATTAGGTAAACCATCGGGGCCCGAGGCTTTGTTTAAGGAGAGAGCAAGAATTGCTTTTGAAATCTCAGGCTCAGTTATAGGAAGATTAAGCGCTTCAACTAGATCTGACGGTGCCAGATTATATGTAATTTTATCCCAAAAAGATTCCCGTGCCTGTAAATTTGAGGTTTTCAAGGAATATATGTCCTGATAGTATTCTACAAAAGATTGAATTATATCTTCTGAAGATGTTATTGTCTTGTTTTCCCCCTGTAATGACTCAATCATAGCTGAGCACTTATCTCTTTTTACTAATTTTGCTAGCAGTTTTCCTGATTTGCTCCCATACCTATATAATTTGGCTTGGAATTTCAGATCTTTCTGTGTAGTCTTAAGTAAGAGAAAGGAGTCTCTTTCCTTTAACGCTTGGGTATATTTTGCCCAATTTCTAGGTGTTTTGTCTAATAGGTAGGCGTTATAAGAGTTAGAAACAGATCTTATGATTTCTCTTTCTCTGAGCTTAAATTTTTTGTCCTGTTTATCGTATAGGCTAAAATTTCTCCTCTCAGAACCGCCTTGGCAGCTTCCCAGAAGATTATGGGACGATTAATGTATTCTTTGTTGAAGGAAGAGTATTCCTGAAACTTAGTGTTTAGCCAATTTTTTAATTTAAGATCAGAAGCAAGATAAGTGGGAAAAACAAATCTGGAGTATCTTGAAGTAGGATTGCTCGAGAAAAACTCTAAAGAGATTGGAGCATGATCCGATATACAAATAGGTAAAATTTTAACATCTAGTTTTACTTTGCATAATCTCTCATCTATGAGGATCAGGTCAATTCTTGACAGTGACTTGTGCGCCTTAGAAAGGCAGGTAAAATCCCTGGAGTCTGGGTTGTATGACCTCCATATATCTCTAAGTCGGAGATTCTGAAAAAGTTTGAGAAACATTTTGGCTTCTAAGTTGTCCCTTTTGGTTCTAAGAGAGGAGTTCTTATGCCTTAACCTGTCTAGGGGGAATTGTGGTGCCATGTTGAAGTCCCCACCTAGTATCAGAAAACCTTCTGTATAGGACAGTAAGTTTGCTTGAAGCTTTTCCCAAAAAGGGAAGCTAAATACGTTTGGAGCATATATGTTACATAGTGTGTAAAGTATTTGATCAATTTTAATTTTTACCATTAAGAACCTCCCTTCTGGATCTGAGTTGGTGTGGAGAACCTGGTATTTTATCTTTTTACCTAATAGTATCGCTACCCCTCCTTTCCTTTGGGTACTGGGCGACGCAAGCACTTCATTCACCCAAGAACACTTAAGTTTAAGAACCTCTTGCATTTTAAGGTGAGTTTCCTGCAAAAATGCGATATCTGTCTGAATTTTTCTTAACTGTGCTATTACTGTTTTACGTTTAATAGGTGATGTGATACCCCCAATATTCCAAGAGGCCAATTTAAAACCTTTTATCATGTCAATCATTGCATAAAAAAAAATTGAAAAATAGGGCAGCACATATATTCAGGGAAGAAAAAAAAAAAAAAAAAAAAAAAGAGACACAAGACATGACGAGACACCCCAACATATAACAAGAACCATTGCGATATGTAAAGGCTATGATCTAAGCCTTGTGTGAGTATTATGCATCTCATAACCATCTATATTGATATTGTCAGGCTGTAAATAAATACAGGAAAAAAAAAACACGAAATAAAAAACACCAGTATCCCCTTGTGGAGAGGCTAGTGGGAAAGGTCTACCCACCCTTCCCTCCCCTCCCTTGTTTACGTTACTCCTATGCATTTTTGTATTGAGTAGAATATCTAAGTTGTCAACAATGTCAAAACTAATTTTAAACATGTCCTGAGGGAAATATCTCATCATAAAATTTTACTGCATCTTGGGCAGAATCAAAGAAGTATGTACGTCCCTCCCTTTGTATTTTTAATTTTGCTGGGTAAAGCAAGGCAGCCTGTACACCTTGGTTTATAAACCGTGAGCACACTGGGGCAATCTCCCTTCTTTTTGAGGCAACTTCTGCTGAATAGTCTTGGAACATAAGAATTTTTACGTCGCCTAAAAATATAGGTTGATATTTGTGATAAGCCTGGAGCATTGCCACTTTGTGCTGAAAGTTCAAAACCTTAACAATTATGGGTCTTGGCCTCGTGTTAGTTTTATTTAAAGTAAGTGTCCCTATTCTGTGGGCCCTCTCGATAACTATCCTTGGGGAGGACTCAGGGATCTGTAATAGTCTCGGTATTGTCTCTGTGATCAATTTATCTAAGTTCTCATATTGTTTCTCTTCTGGAACTCCAATGATTCTTAGATTATTCCTTCTAGATCTATTTTCAAGATCTTCCACTTTGTTCTGAATTTTTAATAATGTTGTGTTTAAGGCCTCAATACTATTTTTATAAGACAGATTAGTGTCCTCAAGATCTGAAATTCTCTGCTCTGCCTCGGAGAGTCTATGTGAAAACTGTTTGACCTCGTTTGATAAGAATAGGATGTCTTGCTTTATTTCTATTTTTAAAGCGTCAAATTTGGGAGCCAGAGCTTCTGAAATCTTACTAACTAAAGTCTGGATGTCTAGTGGCTCTACTGGGGAGCTGCTCCCAGATGTATGAACCTCAACCGAGGTTTCATGAAGTGCTTTATTCTTTTTGTCTCTCTGCCTTCCTGCCATAGCTGGGGGAGAATTTTTGGGGTGGCTGTGAAAAAATTTATCCATGTGATGTGATTAAAAAAGATTATGGGGTATTTACTACCCAGTGAAAGAGGGACTCAAAAAAAAAGGGGAGGAAAAGGTGAGTGGATAGGTGGGGAAGTGTCTACTTAATTCATTTACGTGCTCGTGTTAAAAAAAAAAAAAAAAAAAAAAGACCCACCAGAAAGCAGAAGAGCAAGAGACAAAAGAAACGAAAAGAGGAAAAAAGAAAGTATCTATTCTGTTGTAGAGGTTAGCAATATTTCAGGACACTTATAATGACCCCTTATCCAACCATATGTGGTATTCGGGGAAGCTATTTACCTCTAATCTATTTTCTTCCTTTTCTATTTCTGTAGTTCTGTTTAGCGCTCTTTTATTTATAACCAAACAATCAAAAAATTAATATCCTGTGAATATTAGGTATATTACAAGCTGTGAACTGCTAGGCAGTTAGGTTATTTTTTAATTTCAGTAGTATACTGACCCATAATGATTTAAGCTTATGCCTATGGCGGTGATAGGTTGATACAAAATTAGGCCTACTATTCGTTTAATTGTGTCAGAGAACCTGAACAAAAAATTAATTTACTAAGCTTATTTTCCTTGCCTAAGGTGTTGGGGCGCACCCTGCCTGAAGCAATTTGACCAATTTAAACATCAACAAGACAGTTCAGGGATATGCAACATCAAAGTAAAACACATACACCCAAAAAAAAAAAAAAAAAAAGAACAAATCTGATTTCCTTCCTTTGGTGTAATGTGTACTCGAATAGTATATTTAGGCTTAAATATGAAGAAGTATTTGATATGACTTTCCTAAATTTATTAATTCAGAACTCTCTGGTATTTTCTTGAGGAGGTTAGATATATATATATTAAATCACAGGGATTTGAGTTTGTGCCTAAGGCAGCAGCAAGATATACAAAATTAGCCCTACTGTTTGTTAATTTATATCAGAGAGCCTGAGTAAAAGATCAATTTGCCGATCTTATTTTCCCTTATCTAAGGTGTTGGGGTGTACCTTGTCTGAGGCACTTTAACCAGTTTGAACAACAGCCAAAACAGTTCAAAAATATGCGACATCAGAGTGTGGTACAAAAAAAAAAAAAAAAAAAAAAAAACCTTTAAATTATAGTGAGGTTGCTTATAACTATTTTTAGCACTTTTTCTGAAGAAAAAAAAAAAAAAAAAAAAAAAAAAAAAAAGATCGCCTAGCTCTGGCTTCCTTCTTCGTATATAAAATGTACTAAAGTAGTGTGAGTAGGCTTAAAGATAAAGTTATATTTGATATGACCTTGCTAGATTTATTCAATCAGGCCGCTCTGATATATTCTAAAGCAGGTTAAGTATTTCAGAGATTTGTAGCCTACTGTTAATGACCCAAAGTGAGAGCACCAGTAGATTAGATTAATTCTCTAGCGTGAAATAAATTACACTCTGTTGGAGAAGTGCCCGATTAGTTACTATCCCCAACAGAGATGACTGTTTTAAACACTGAGAATAAAGATATATGTAGGCAACTATAATACCTTTTCAGCTAGAATGATTGCATGATTACTTTAAGAGTCAAACACATTTGTAGCGGAATTTATAAAGAAAAGTTTGTATGTTTCATGCAGTTCTTTAGATAGGCGATAGCAGGGAGCACAAAGCTCTACTAACAACAGTAGAATACCTGACCCTGTCCGTGTGGTCTTATCCGTGTAGCTGCTGTTATAGCCAGAAGAGAAGCACACCATTAGACCAGCACCCCCCTCGCGCAGCACCGGTGGGGGGGGGGAAAGCCGGTATCAATAACGGTGTGGAGCAGTCTGTATTCTTGATGCCTCAAGCACGGATCTCTTCGCCCAGGTCTGGACTCAGGGCGGACTCCGGTATGGGAGAGTGTGCCCCTGCACCTGATGGAGATGTTTTATATCTCAAGCCTGTTTGCTTACACGGACGGCATCCAAACCGTGACTGCAGCCCACAGCAGCTCCCCCCCGCGCAGCACCGGTGGGAGGGGGAGTGCTATCCAAGACAGTTACCAAAGAGACAGGAAGCAGTCACCGCAACCAGAAGGCTCACACGTAGAGCACCGGATGGACAGGGGGCCGAGAAGACACTCAGCCAGACCAAAGCTCAGCGGCAGTCCTCAGCCCTCACGCAGCATCGGTGGGAGGGAGAGGTGGAGAAAGGTGAGTGCCGTGTAGAGTCTCCTCGTAGCTCCTGGGCTTATTCGTTGTGCTTTCCCTGCAGAGTTGTAGGAGTCAGAGCCCAGCCGATAACTGGCCCAATAAGCTTAGCCTTGTTCTTTAATATGGAGGTGCCGGGAAAAGCTGGGGGGGGGGGATGTCCACCCCATATGCGGTCAAAGAGATTTAGTGGCCACCATCCGATAAAGGAATTTCGAGTCCAAAGAGGTCTAGTTATCTTTGCGGGAACACCCACAGCAAAGACACACACACACAGGCGGTACAAATCAGCGTCAAGTCCCCGTTTCAGAACATTGCTCCCAGGACAGGACACAAAGCCATAGTGTAAAGCCGACAGTCTTTACAAGGTATTTGGTCCGGGTAAACCCTAGACAGTCTCTGCTTTCAATATTTTCAATATTGGTGCGGTGGTATGGCACTATGAGGCTCGGGTAGCGGTATCAGTGAATCTCCCGCTGCACAAGCCGCCCGTGGTCAGAGGGTTTAGGCGCGAGTCCCGCCAAGGGCTTGTAGGAAGGTGAATCAGAGCAGGTAGAACACCTGACCACACACCTGCGCTCCTCCCCCAGCCTCCAGAGAATACAATTTTCTATATATTGTTTTTTAAATAATTTTTTTATTCAGGTTTTTCGTATGGAACAACAAAAAGAATTCTATAAAGTTTGTCACAGTGATACTAGATAAACATACAAAAACTTTTCAGGCAGGTATCTTAACTCTCACGGGTGAGTGCGCCTTTTGTTCATAACAACATAATGATCAGGAGAATAGGCGACCAGAAAACCTGGGTTAAGGGAGAAATAGACAGGTATCTAAATAGACAATCTTTACAACTTTTAGATGTCAGTAAGATGTGAGATATAAATAAAAAAAGAATAAACTCTAAAACCCATAGAAATAATACCGTACAAACATAAATGAAACCTCATTTTTCTTTTTAACCATGAATGTGAAGTAACTATTGTATTGGTCACTTTTGGGCCAATTTTATCAGGGAAGGAAATGCAGCGGGCAAGAGCCGCTCGTATAATAGGAAAAGAGGGGTGGGAGAAAAGAGGGGGGGGGCTTGTCCTTTTAAAGCCAAATGAGATAACTTCTAAAAGGTAAGATGACCAGTGCTGGGTCAAAGCATATAGGCATCTTAGGCTTAGGTAGTGTAAAAATGAGTGACAGTTCCTATAATAAATGTTATTATTCTATTGGTAAATTATAGTAATGTAGACGCCCAATAGCCTATTTAAATATATAATTCAATTCTCTATGAGCTTGTGTAGTATAGTTCATTAGCTTACGTAGTATATTATAGCTAAACAAGATAACTAGATCTCCCAGCAAATTGGAAGTATAGTGGGAGAGTTGCTACAGGTATGACCAATTAAAACTTACAGTAGGTAGTATATTATACTTAGAAAATGGGTAATGAGAAACATACTAAAAGATATAGATATGAGCCGTGGCACAAGCAGCTCATGACGAGACCGTAGTAAATCACTAAGATAATGGTATATTTTATATATATATATATATATATATATATATATATATATATATATATAGACACAGATAACAAATAACTAACCAGTAGAGGTATACTGTCATTTTATCTTTTTGGTACTACTATAACATACTCCCAAAGGGAAACAGTGTGCTTTTTTAAGGCAGCAGGTACTATCTGGGCTGGAGTTTCAATTAGACAGTAGATGATGACGTGTGGGTTGGAAGTTTTCGCCTTAGCTTTTCCCAAGATAGGGAGTGATTAAGTTGAGCACTATGTGAGCTAATAAGCTATTTTAAGGAATAAGAAAATTGTTTGCCACTAATATTAGGATTTTTATATGTATAGAGAGCGAGCGGGTAACTAGTGTAATACACTAAAATATATATAGTTAACCAATCTGTAAGTACCCATATGCCTATGTCCTGTCTATTCATACATAAGACCATAGTCCCTCCAGTTTTAGTTCTAATCACACAAAAAAAGAGAGAGTCTAAGTTCTACAAGCATAACTAGCCCATGATTTTAGTTTTAAAGACAACCTAATAAGGTATTTTCAGTAGTAAATGGGAAGTCTAGTGAGTTACAGATAAGAGTATTGTATGTTTCAGAGTGAACCGGCAACAGGAATGTATATATACATGTAAACATAGTTAGGATACTAGGGGTGCTATGGTTGTGAGTTAAAGATCGTTCTCACGTGTGGCTTGGGAAGAATGTGCCAGTATCAGAAATAGAGCTCAAATGTGTAGGAAGCAATAAATTAGAGAAGCTAGACATAATAATATGCAAACATTTCACAAAATAAATTAATTATTAATATCGAAAATCCCCACGTTTCCATATGTCAGAAACTTAACCAAAATGACAAATATAGCAGATAACTTAGGTCAGAGAATCTACCACAGGGCATTCCTATATAAACATACCAAGCTAAATTGTTGTTATTGAGTTATTAACATTTAGTAGGTAGAATTAAAGACATCTGAATAAAAAGTAAGCAGGTTAGGCTCAGTAATATTCGGAACCTCAGCTGTTAAAGAAGTAAATTGTGGCTATATAACATACATAGGGCAATACAAACTACATCGTTTTAATCAATGATATCTGAGGATTCTAAGAAACCAAAGCTGGCAGCTGGTCTGCATCATGATACCGATTAGGATCAATCATATAACCAAGTCACAAACTAGACACCATTTTACAAAGCTGGCAGAGTAATAGGGTTGCATTGGCTTGGTAAAGGGAGTAGAACTTCACAACACTATGCTATATCCACTAAAGTAAAGTTACCCTATTCCTGTCTTAAACTATACAGCTTAGATATGAGTAAATAAAATATAGTAAGATATTACATCTTTGTTTCAACTTCACACCACGCTTCAGGACCTTGTTGTAAAACATGAACGGTGTGAGTTGGTATTCGTGTTTCTAGTAAGAATCAAGCTACTCCACTCCAATCCCAAGGGTATTGTGGCTCTCTTAAAAATATCTTGAACCGTTTGGATATGGTAGTTGTAGTGTGCAAAAACATGGACCATCTAATCAGATGAGACGCCAGCATATCCTTATATTTACCGGCTTTAACCGACGCCAGTTTTAAATGGTGATATCCTCACAGGCATGGTCCTGCACAGGGGACAGTAACCATTCGCTGGGACCAAGGAGCTGGTGTTTCCAAGTCTCTTGACCAAAGGCAGAAGATAGATGTTGAGGGTGCCAGGTAAGAAGTCTCTTGTAGATATTGCCTGAAAAAACGGAATTAAGGAGAGCTTTACTGCCAATGTGAGATCTATAATCGGGGCTCCTTCAGCTAGACCGACACCCGGTCGACCGGCCGCATCAGACCAGGTAACGGCCTCACTCTGCGCATGTAATACAATCTTTGCTCTTCTTTCAGTTCCATTTTGTGGTGGATCAGAGGACATATGATATTCCCGTAGTGTAATGTCAGAAAGGGATGAGATATCTTCGTTATGTCGTCCTAAGTGCTGTGTTTCTCCTCCGCTACTTGATGTCTCTTCACAGTTAGGTAGTAGTGCCTGGTCTCGCCTCACGGATCGGCATATAGCAGTGAGGTCAGCAAATCCTTTGTCCATCTTGGATTCAAAGGTCTCAAGCAGGGCCTAGATTTCTATGTATGGGATCTCCATAATACAATTGTGAGGCATGGTGTGCAGCTGTAGTTATTGTCTGCGTAATAAGGTTTTCAAGATGGCCACTGGACAGGGCCTCAACAGGTCCATTCAGAGCTCCTGGGTCATAAATACAGTAAAATAAATTTTCCTTCTGAGTGTTGAAGGCCAGTGTTCTTGTCTACTGTAGTACTTCCTATAATTTGCTGCTTTCGTCTGCTATAAAACGGCTAATTCGCCCAAGTTCACCAGGAGCTCCTAAAAATGTGACTGCACACCGTGAGTACCCAGACACGCCTCTATATTAAAAATATAATTGAACACAGTTTGGACATCACTAAATCACATTAGTTTAAATTATTTAAAAGAATCTATTTTGAAACGTGAAGATTAGAGCAATAATATGAAAATACATTTATGAGTTCATCGAGGTGATTGTAAAGAAAATGATGTCTTTCACATTTGTTGTAATTCTTACTATATTAGACAACCGATTCTTATCATATGAATCTATGGCATATCTAAATATAACTATTGATCCCAGTTTTAAAAATAATACACACACAACACTTTGAATAACAACTGTTGACCAATAGAACCTAATTCATGTGTCACATAGATCCATTTGTGTTATGTACAGTAATATTTTTTAGGACACAACACATATTGATCACAATGCAAAAGATATTTGTAAAACTATGTCATCATGGTGCTTTTAGAATATGCTTATATATATAAAGGTAGTCCAAGAGTGAAAAATGTGATTTAGAGATCAATATTGTTTCATCAAAACAATGTAAAGATTAATGAAGATATTTTTTATTAAAGGGACACTGAACCCGAATTTGTTCTTTCATGATTCAGATAGAGCATGCAATTTTATTAAACTTTTGAATTTACTCCTATTATCAATTTGTCCTCGCTCTCTTGTTTTCTTTCTTTGAAAAATAATGCAGCTAAGCTCTTTTTTTTGTTCTGAACCATGGAAAGCACTTGTTTATTGGTGGGTGAATGTATCCACCAATCAGCAAGTACAACACAGGTTGTTCCCCAAAAATGGTCCGGCATCTAAACTTACATAGTTACATTTCAAATAAAGATAACAAGAGAATGAAGACAATTTGATTAGAGGAGTAAATGATAAAGTTTAATAATATTGCATGCTCTATCTGAATCACAAAAGACAGATTTTGTGTTCAGTGTCCCTTTCATATTAAATATTCTAAAAAAATTTTTTTTAACATGTCACTGTTAATGAATTGTGTAGTCCATATGTTGATGTCATAAATGGGATGGAGCATGCAATTACAATCAAATATATAATTTAAGGATATCATCAATAATCTTGAATTATCCTTCTCTCTTAAAGGGACAAGAAACCCAAAATCTGTAATTGTATTAATTTTCATGATTCAAATCCAGCCTCTGATTTAAATAAGCTCTCAAATATACTTTTTTCATCTATTTTGCTTCATTGTCTTTTTTTTAAAGGAGCAACTATGCACTACTGTTATCTGAAGACATGTGTTTAACCATTGAAAATAGACAATTTTGTGCATCAACCAATCAGCAGGTTACTCCCAGTAATGCATAGCTGCTCCTGAGCATACCTAAATATGCTTTTCAACTAAGGATAAAAATAGACTGAATCAATTTAGATAATAGAAGCAAATTTGAAAGTTGTTTAAAATCACATGTTGTGTCTATATCCTAAAATTAAAATGTTGGGGTTCATGTCCCTTTAATGATAAGAAGAAAATATCAAAGCATATGAGATGTATATTTGTAAAATCTGCACATATGTAAATATGTGTTAGTGTTGTCTAAATGTAGCCAAAAAATGTCAAGCACTACCCATGGGCAGAATAAAAAAATGGCCATGACCCTAAGATTACATGAAGATGAAGATATCAAGAACAGAAGGAATATCTTCAAATACTCATAAATTGAGATTTACAATGGAATCCAAACTATGATTCGTGATTCTTATTTTAAAATAACAAGAAAAGAGAATTACAGTATACATATTAATAGAGATCCATGTGAATGGATTATGTAATGTTATGTCAAAGTTTGTAAGAGAAAGGTAAATTAAAATGAGACATACTATACTGTGACGAACACAGGCTTGAGGTTCCAGCACCAACATCCATATCTGTAAAATATTCAATCCGGATTGGATATCATTAATACAAATCAGGCCATGGACAGGAAAAATCTGATTTTTTTATTCTAATTGACAAAGTAAAATTATATTTGTATTCATGTGACATCATGTATTCTTAATTTCAATCTTTTATGTTGTTAACTGTCGCTTTAAGTCATTTTTTGTCTTCTTGCATTGTCATCAATTGTTCAATTTTTATTTATACCTTGCTAGTATAGCTTTTCTAATGTAGATGATTGTACATAAGTATACTGTATTCATCACATATATACTAATTCACGTATACATTTGACCAACATGTCTAAAGCAATGCCACTGTTACAGCAAACACATGTTCATGTCTTTGCGCAATTATATCTTTCATGATCATTGTGCAATGATTCAAAGCAGAATTGCGCATCCGTGATTTGACCACCATGTGTAAAGTAATGCCCCTGTTACAGCAAACACATGTTCACGTGTGTGCACAATTATATCTTTCATGATCATTGTGCAATTCTTCAAAGCACAATTGCGCATCCGTAATTCAGAATTGATTTGGATATAGTAGTGTGATGTATCATTTATAAAGACTTCAAATATATTTGCAATTGGGTGTATTACTATATTCAAATCAGATATTTTTTTATATTGAATGAAACCAAAAAATATTTATAACTTTGGTATGATTGGATATTCAATGTATGAAATGGCGGATGATCTTGATTTCACGGATGCGTAATACCATTTTTGCTCTGTGATGCATATTCTGTAGAGCGCAAGAAACATCATTCCTATTTCATGTGTGATGAATCTTAATTCTGATATCTAAACATCATATGTAGCGTGTGTTGTGAGATCTATGTAGGTTGAAAATATGACTATATACAATTGCTTAAATATATACTTAGATCTTAATATATTATATGAAGTCTGATATTTACCTGGTTCAGATTATCTTCCTTCTTCTCCCAGATCACTGATCGGAGAAGCTTCTTCACTGGCCTCTGGGTCGGGAGTTTCAGATCCAGCAGCTGGGGAAGGAGAAGAACTCGACGAGTGTGCGGATGCAAATCTGCTTGGGAAACGGAGATTGAGGAGGGTGCATAAAGTCTCCTCTTAAGGTTGCAGGTATAGTTTCCGTGGGGGTGGTTCCTTCTTTCCATCCCTCTGATGGTCTTTTACCCACTCCCTCATGAGGCAGACTTTTTTGTGGAGCCGCAACCTTATATCCTTGAATCTCTGCATGATTTGCTCCGAGGTCCTCTGGATGTCAAACACCAATTTAACATCATTGGTGACAGACAACCAGAGGGCACTCCTAATTTTCTACTTCGTCGACTTCTTCTTGTTCCCAAACAGCTGCGGATAGAAGTTCTCGACCGCGTTGACCAGTGCTGCACTCTCCGCCCGTGTGAACCTGGGATGGGAGATGTCATGCCTGCCGAGTTGTGTATATAGAATATATTGATAATATATAAAAAACAATACACCAGCAGGCATTAGAGAGTTGACAAAAATGGCAACGTGTAATGGACTTTTATATGGTGAAGTAAACATGATATGCACCATGGGACATAGTATCTGTATATCTGATTGGATAAAATATTGAAATTTTGTTATCATGTCTGTGAGACCATACTGACTCAAATTATGTTTGTGTGATGAACTCTGATTGGCCATTCCTTAATGTTTCATATCTTTGTAACTTCCATACACATACCTCCTGGGGGTGCTGTTACTACATTTGGCATGTAGACTTATTTGTAATTTATGGGACTGTTATGCGTATATGTGTGACGCATTTTTAATATACGTGATCCGTTAAATATTAATATATTGTTTACATTTGATCTCTATTTTATTTTTAATCACTATAGAAAATATGATCCAGTCACATTATTAAATGTTTTACACATTTGGATGTTTAATATTGATCTGCTTATTTAATATAAATATTTTTTATTGTAAAACGTAAACATTGTGTGTATTCATTGTTTATTAAAGAAATATTGTGACTCATTGTGAAGTATTGCCATTGCTCTATTAAATGTATTTACAATTAGTGATGACGCGAACTGTTCGCCGGAGAACAGTTCCCGGCGAACATAGCTTGTTCGCGTTCGCCGCTGCGGGCGAACATATGCGATGTTCGATCCGCCCCCTATGTGTCATCATTGAGGAAACTTTGACCCTGTATCTCACAGCCTTCTGACACATTTGAGCCAATCAGCAACAGACACTCCCTCACAGACCCTCACAGCTCCTTGGCAGCAGCCATTTTAGATTCATTACGATCTTGCTTTCTTAGTGAGAGGAGCTTTAGTGTTGCTGCTGCTGACATTATAGGGAAATAGATAGCTAGGCTAGTGTATTTAGTGTCCACTACAGTCTTGAAGGACTCATCTAATCTCTGCTGTCAGGACAGCACCCCAAAAAGCCCTTTTTAGGGCTATAACTTCAGTCATTTTTTATTTTTTTTATTTGTAATTTTATTTGCATTTGCCTGGCTTTCTGCTTAACATTAGTGTAAATTTAAAAAACAAAACTTTTAAATCATTTTGCTAGTGTAATCTAATTTAATTTTCTATCAGGCCTGTGTGTCAGGCTTACACAGCATATACTGTGGTTAGTTGCTGTGCTAGACACCACTCATATCTGCTTAACATTATTGTAAAAAAATTTTTAAAAACTTTTAAATCATTTTGCTAGTGTAATCTAATTTCATTTTCCATCAGGCCTGTGTGTCAGGCCCACATCATATAGTGTGATTAATAGCTCTTTTTTCCACCACTTATATCTGGTGTAACATTAGTGTAAGTTTAAAATTTTTTTTTTACGTCAGTCCTCTTCTAGTGTTATTTAATTTTAGTTGCCAGGCCAGCCTGGCTGACATTAGTACCAGCCTGTGTGTCAGGCTGCCAGCATATACTGTGCCTACTTCCAACCTCAGTGCCAGTCCACCACTCCTATCTGGTGTAACATTAGTTTAGATTTTGTAAAAAAAAAAACTTTTACATCAGTCTGCTAGTGTTATTTAATTTTAGTTGCCAGGCCAGCCTGCCACTAGTGCCAGCCTGTGTGTCAGGCTGCCAGCACATACTGTGCCTACTTCTATCCTGAGTGCCATCACTCCTATCTGTTGTAACATTAGTGTAACTTTTCTTTAAAAAAACTTTTACATCAGTCTGCTATTGTTATTTAATCATATTTGTTATAACAGTATTGTAAATATTTAAAATAAAAACTTTTTTGACTGAGAAACATCAGTCATCTAGTGTAATCTAATTGCAGTTGCCTTCCTCCCAGCGTGTGTGCCAGGCCCACTTGCCAACTAGTGCCACCAATCATATTTGTTATAACAGTAGTGTAAATATTTAAAAAATATATTTTTTGACTGTGAAACATCAGTCTGCTAGTGTAATCTAATTGAAGTTGCCTTCAATGTATCTATCTATCAAATCTATCTATCTCGTGGTTGTGCAAATGGACTGTTTGCGGTTGTTTGCAGTGCGTTACACGGGGAGTTTGGTCTGTCACTGTGAAGCGGGCGTAACCCTTACACTACCTGATCAATACAACATCATACCTGATGTTTTAAAGCACGTTATTCCAAACAATTTAGGAATGTTAGGTGATTTAGGCCCTTTATGGTTTAAAACCAGACTCTGCATCAACTATGTAATTTTCCGTGGAAGTTTTGCCATGGATCCCCCTCCGGCATGCCACAGTCCAGGTGTTAGTCCCCTTGAAACAACTTTTCCATCACTATTGTGGCCAGAAAGAGTCCTTGTGGGTTTTAAAGTTTGCCTGCCTATTGAAGTCAATGGCGGTTTGCCCGGTTCGCGAACATTTGCGGAAGTTCGAGTCCGCCGTTCGCGAACCTAAATTTTTAGGTTCACGGCATCACTATTTACAATCCCAACAATGCACATTGACTGTGTGCTAGTGCTTGACATTAGAATAGAATTTTTAAAGATGTGAATCTCATGTTGCAAGATACGTTTAACACGCTATATTTCAGAAATGCGTAATTTGTATTTATAATGGACGTAACTGATAAAATATTTATAGATTTTAAAATCCACATTTGTTCATTATTATTAAATAAACCTTGAGCTTGTATTGGTCTGAACTGCTCACACATTTTATTGGGCAACAGTGTTTTTATTTTTAAAGGGACATTACACCCAAAGATTGAATTTCCGGATCCGGAGAGAAAATACAATTTTAAATAATAAAATGTAACTCAATCGATTTAGCTTATTCTTTACATAAGCTTTACAGAAGAAATGGCAATGCACATGGTTGATCCAATCACACAAGGCATCTCTGTGCATCCACCAAACTTCAGCTACTGAGCATATCTAGATATGGTTGTAAAGGAAAGTCTATCAAAATAATGAAGGAAATTAGATAATATTAGTACATTTTAATGTTTAAAAATATATTTTCGTAATGAATCATGAAAGAAACGGTTTTGAATTAATGTACATTTAATGATCTAATATGCAATCTTTAAATTTATCTAAAGACATATCCCTAAACATTGTAAATATGCATTGTTGCCCACCCACAAATACGTAGATATTTCCCAGTAATGCTTTGCTGATCATAAACCTATGCATCTCGTTTTCTTCAAACTTATGATAACATGAAAATAAAGCATATTTGTATAACCTTATGTTTTGTATGCCCCACTGTGAGTGAAATATCTTACAATGGCTGTATTTATACAGCTTTACCTTAAAGGGACATTAATCAAGAATATTTACTTTCATGATTGAGATGGATAATACAATGGTTAAATATTTATTTCTAGTATCTCATTAGCTTTTATCTCTTGATATTCTTTCATGAAAAGTATATCTAGATAGGCTCAGGTGCTGCTGATTGGTGGCTGCACATAGATGCCTTGTGTAATTGGCTAACCCATGTGCATTGCTATTTCATTAAACAAAGGTTATCTAAAGAATTAATATAATTAGATAATAGAATTACATTTGAATGTTGTTTAAAATTGTATTCTCTGTCTGAATCATTAAATAAAATGTTGTGTTTAATGTCCCTTTAAAGAGAAAACCATTTTGATTATGTGGAGTTAACATTGGATAAATAAACTAAAATAAAGGGTAATGGAAATACCTATAGATATGTGATATCTATCCAACAGGTAAAGAGTATAATTGTTAGAAATTCTATTTTGATAAATCTATAGTTAACTGACCCTTCAAATGACTCCACTAGAGCTGAAAAGTCATCAATATGGCATACAATAACTAGCTTGGTATAAATGTGACATTAACGTTTTGTTTAAAGATAACTTCAAATATATTACCTTGCTAATAATTAAAGCATAATAACCTATATTTATTTTAATAATGTTTTTGGATACCTAAGAAAGATTATAGAGATTAGAATGTAAATATAACATTAACTTCTTACATTAAAGTGAAAGTGTAGTTTAAACACTTTCATTTCTTAAAAGTGAAATGATCAAAGTTGTTATGTATAATCTATACTGCATATCATCATCAGAAACATTTTATGATTTTAACATCTATAAATCACAAAATCAAATCATAGATGGCTGTATCTAACTCCACCTTAAATGTTGTAAGATACTTGATTTTAACATTATCTGCTTAAAGTGTGTTGATATTTTTAGATTATATAAATTAATCTAAATGAGTCTATTTGAAATCAGGCATGTGGTAGAAAAATAGATACTTTAACAGTCATGTGACTAATATTTTGCTTACATGTCAGAATATTAGATGGATGTATTTCTTCTTATCTTACTGTGATAGAGATGTCTCAAATAGTGATGTTGCGAACCGCCATTCAATTCAATAGGCAGGCGAACTTTAAAACCTACAAGGACTCTTTCTGGCCACAATAGTGATGGAAAAGTTGTTTCAAGGGGACTAACACCTGGACTGTCGCATGCTGGAGGGGGATCCCTGGCAAAACTCCCATGGAAAATTACATAGTTTATGCAGAGTCTGCTTTTAAGCCATA
Organism: Bombina bombina; assembly: GCF_027579735.1. Lineage (NCBI taxonomy): Eukaryota > Metazoa > Chordata > Amphibia > Anura > Bombinatoridae > Bombina > Bombina bombina. The sequence goes on from NC_069506.1 coordinate 337,724,387, forward strand.
ATGGGCCTAAATCAACTAACATTCCCAAAGTGGCTGTCTCAAAACATCCCGGACAGAAGATAGATTGATAGATAGGATAGATAGATATACATAGATTTATAGTTAGATAGAACCGATAGAAGAGAAATAGATAGATTTGTTAGATATATAATTACCCTAATAAAGTCTAATAATTAAACATGCGTTCTTGGACCCAACTAGCTTGTGTTAATTAGTACTTTTCTTAGCCCTTTAATCCCTGTTCCCCCCCCCCGATCGGGGGTGTTCTATATGGCCTGCCTGATTACCCTGAAAAAATATAATAATAAGACATGCAGTCTGGTACCTATTTTAACTAGGTTGTGTTTTAAGTATTACCATTCTTAGCACTTTAATCTCTGTAACTCCCCCTATTTGGTGAGGTCTATACGGCCTGGATGATTACCCATACAAAATATAATAATAAGACATCTGCTCTTGGTCTGCGACCCATGGTAACTATGTTGTGTTAATTAGTAATGTCCTTCGCATTTTAATAGCTGTTACTCATACTCACCCTATCAGTGGAGGTCTATATGGCCTGCATGATTACCCTTACAAAATATAATAACCAAAACTATGCTCTGGGACCCATGGTAAGTAGGTTGTGTTAAGTAGTACTGTTCTTTGCAGTTTAATACCTGTTACAACACCAAATGGTGGCAGGTCTATCTGGCCTTCATGATTAGCTGCACCCAAACCCAAAAAAAAGCAGAGTGATCTTAGACTAACACCCATGGCTAACTCGGTTGTTTCAATTAGTACTATTCTTAGCACTTTCATCCCTGTTACGGGTGGTCTACATGGCCATCATGATTAGCCGAACAAAATACTACAATCCAACCTTTGCTCAGTCTTCATAGGCCCTTCATTGGCTGTATTTTGATAGTACAGTTATTATTATTTTTATAGCTGATACAACACCGAATGGTGGCAGCTCTATATGGCCTGCAAGATTAGCCGCACCCAATACAAAAATAAATCCAAGCGGTCTTGGATTAACACCCATGGCTAACTCTGTTGTTTCAAGTAGTACTATTCTTAGCACTTTCATCTCATCATCCCTGTTACTTCCAGGACTCTCGGTGGTGGTCTACATGGCCATCATGATTAGCCTAACCAAATTCTACAATCCAACCTTGGCTCAGTCTTCCTAAGGCCCTTCATTGGCTGTATTTTGGTAGTACTGTTCTTATTAGTTTAATAGCTGATACAACACCGAATAGTGGCAGCTCTATATGGCCTGCATGAATAGCCGCACCCAAAGCCAAAAAAAAAGCCAAGCGGTTTTGCACACCCATGGCTAACTCTGTTGTTTCAAGTTCTACTATTCTTAGCTCTTTCATCTCATCCCTGTTACTTTCAGGACTCTCAGTGGTGGTGGTCTACATGGCCATCATGATTACCCTCACCAAAAATATAACAACAATACGTGCATGCAGGGAACCATGGTAAGGTTACTTCCTTTCGCAAAATCGAGTATAACAGTTGCAGGCAGAGGTTCTGACCCTGCATTATGGCTGCACCTCTCCCTAAAAGAGGCATGCGTTACAGAGTCTGTGGGCATGTATGTAAAGAGCTGGCCTGCCTAAAAAGAGGAGCAAGGCTGTACAGGTTGTTCTCCTTCAGCCGTTTTATATGCTGTCCCACGGCCACGACCCTCAACAACCACAACAGAATGAAACACCACATATGCCATCCTTTTGAACAACAGAGTACAGGTATGGCATTGATTTTAGTTACACGGCAATATTTATTATGAACCGTGATATTGAAAACAAAAACATGATTGGACACCAAGTACAGTACAGGTCGTTCTCCTTCAGCCTTTTTAGAATAGTGTTCCGGACCCCCAACAAAAACAACAGCAGGAAAGAGGACATATGGCATCCTTTTGAACAATAGAGTACAGGAAAGGCATTGATTTTAGAAACCCAGAGATAATTTGTTGCAAATGGAAATTTGAATAAAAAAAAATGATTCGATGGACACCCAGTACACTTCTTTCTCCTTGGGCCTTTTTATAAGAGGGTCCAGGACCCTCAAAAAAAAACACCAGCAGGAAAGAGGACGTATGGCATCCTTTTGAACAATAGAGTACATGTACAGCATTAATTTTAAAAACCCAGAGATAATTTTGGTCAAATGTGAAATAGAAAAAAAAAATGAGTGGACACCCAGTACACCTCTTTCTCCTTAGGCCTTTTTATAAGAGGGTCCAGGACCCTCAAACAAAATACCAGCAGGAAAGAGAACATATGGCATACTTTTGAACAATAGAGTACTGGTACGGCATTGATTTTAGAAACCCACAGATAATTGTTTGGAAAAGTGAAATAGCCCCAAAAACCATGCTTGGACTCCCACTCCAGGTCGTTCTCCTTCAACTTTTTTATAAGAGGGTCCAGCACCCTCAACAGAAACAACTGCAGGAAACCCCACCACATATGCCATCCTTTTGCACAAGCGAGTACAGGTATGGCATCCATTTTAGAAACCCAGAGATAAATGAGAGGAACCAGGAAAATTTTCTAAAAATTTGATGGGGCACCCATTACAGGTCGTTCTCCTTCAGCCTTTTTATACCATGGGCCACGACCCACAACAGGCACAACAGCATGAAACACCACATATGCCACCCTTTTGCACAATAGAGTACAGGTATGGCATAGATGGAACACGGAGATAATTTAGAGCAACCAAGAGACGGATAAAGATGCTTGGTCGGTCCTACTCTTTCAAATTTGTGGCATTTTGCGTTCAATTTAATGGTCCACCAGATATGAGTGGTGTGCTAAGTTGTACAATTCGTAACAGTTTAATCACTAGTGTTATGTGCCTTATTTTTTTATTTGAGTTTTGTACCCACAGAGCTGCAGCAGAGGCCAGAAAAATTCGGAATGTACAAATGACTGAAAAATTGGGGTATTGTTGTAGCAACTGCTGTAGCAGCGGCCAGAAAAATTGATGTTTGTAAAACATTTATAAAGTCCCCTAAAAGCTTGTGGCTTGAACACTAGTTGTTGGCAGATAAGTCAAGCAAGTCCTCCGGCTTTATAAGAAAAAAAAAAAAAAGGCCAGCCTGTGTACCAGTTTTAGCCCAAGCCAGCTCATCTCGTCATTAGGCCTTTTTTATTCAAATGTATCGCCCAATGTCAGTCCCTTCGGGATCCAGCCCTCATTCATTTTTATAAAAGTGAGATAGTCAAGGCTTTTTTGACCTAGGCGACTTCTCTTCTCAGTGACAAAACCTCCTACTGCACTGAAAGTCCTTTCGGACAGGACACTTGAAGCGGGGCAGGCCAGAAGTTCCATTGCAAATTGGGATAGCTCAGGCCACAAGTCCAGCCTGCACACCCAGTAGTCAAGGGGACCATCGCTCCTGAGAGTGTCGAGATCCACAGTTAAAGCTCGGTAGTCTGCTACCTGTCGGTTGAGTCTTTCTCTAAGGCTGGATCCCGAAAGGCTCTGATGGTGCATGGGAGTTAAAAAGGTACGCATGTCCTCCATCAACAAGACGTCAGGAAAGCGTCCTGCCCTTGCCGCCGTGGTCGTGGGAGGAGGATTAATTTAATCTCTTCCCCTGTTACATTCCCGTGGTGCTGTGACATCACCCTTATACGCTGTGTAAAGCATAGTTTTTATTTTATTCTTAAAATGCTCCATGCTTTCCGACTTGCGGGAATTTGGTAACATTTCAGGCACTTTATGCTTATACCGAGGGTCGAGGAGCGTGGACACCCAGTACAGGTCGTTCTCCTTCAGCTTTTTTATACGAGGGTCCCTCAACAGGCACGACAGCATGAAAGAACCCATTTGAACAAGGTTGGATGCCGAGCTAATCATGTCCCGTTCCTCCTCCTCACTGATCTCACTGATTGTATCTTGTTCCCCCCAGCCACGTACAATACCACGGGTACCAGAGAGTTAACAACAACGAGCACCCTGGGATGCCTGTTGTGCTCGGTCTTCCTCCTCCTCCTCAAAGCCACATTCTTCCCCTGACTCCTCTTCCTCAGAATCGTCTTCCTGCATTGCCGCAGGTCCAGCAATCGATGCTGATTCGGCTGTTTGTGGGGGTGATGGACACCACAACTCTCCCGCTTCCTCTTCACGCTAATCTACTGCCTGATCCAGCACACTTCGCAGGGCACGCTCCAGGAAGAAAACAAATGGTATGATGTCGCTGATGGTGCCTTCGGTGCGATTGACAAGGTTTGTCCCCTCCTCAAAAGGACGCATGAGCCTACAGGCATTGCGCATGAGCGTCCAGTAATTTGGAAAAAATATCCGCAGCTCCCCAGAGGCTGGCCTAGCACCCCGGTCATACAAATACTCATTAACAGATTTTTCTTGTTGGAGCAGGCAGTCAAACATTAGGAGTGTTGGATTCCACCGTGTCGTGCTGTCGCAAATCAAGCGCCTCACTGGCAGGTTGTTTCGATGCTGGATATCGCATAAGTGCGCCATGGCCGTTCTTCCAAATCGTCTCCTCCTCCTCTCTGTCTCCCCATCTGAACTTTCCCCCTCTTCTTCTTCTCTTCTAGCAGGCATCCACGTGACATCCACCGACACATCATCATCAACCGCTTCACTTGTATCTGAAACATCAAGAAAGGAAGCAGCAGCGGGTACAACATCATCATCATAATCATCATCACACCGTACATCCATGTCGGTAATGCTGCCTGACTGAGACTGATCACTATTATCTACATCCTCTGTCAATGATGGTTGTGCATCACTAATTTCTTCCAAATGATGTGTCAATAACTCCTGGGACAGATCAAGTGAAGCGGCTGTGGTGCTAGTGTTGGTGGTGGCGACAGGCGGGGGAGTGGCACTGGTCACTTGAGACCTGCCCAAAGCACAGCTGGACTTAGATGGTGCATCAAGGTTAGGAGGACTAGCAGCGGAAGCTGAAGAAGATTGGGTGTCCTGTGTTAGCCATTCAACTCGGTCCTCCTCAGAAGTATTTGCGTCCCCCCTGGCACCCGGCGTCTGAACAATGTGCATATTTGTAGGGTCTAAAGGAATCACAGCACCACGACCACGGAACCTGCGGGGTGGCCTGCCTCTGCCTGTCATTTTTTTTTAAATGGACACTTACAATACTATTACACCAATTGAGTGGTGGCACTGTGAAAGTGGGCACAGTATACACTGTGAGACTGACAACAACAAAAAAGACAGATGTTTTAAAAATCACAAATTGTTAATTTTTTAAAATATTACAAGTACTGTGGCAACAAATATGATTGTTTGGCACTAGTTGGCAAATGGGCCTGTCTGGCACACACGCTGGGAGAAAGGAAACTGCAATTTAATGGCACTAGGAGACTGAAGAATCACAGTCAAAACAGTTATGATTAACAAAAATTCCAATCCTGTTACAATAAATATGAGTGGTGGCACTAATTGGCTAGTTGGGACTGCAACACAGGCAGGCAGGCAGGAGGAAAATGCAATTCAAGGGCACTAGTAGACTGCAGATTGACAGTCAAAACAGTGATGATTGACAAATTTTGCAATACTGTTAAAAGAAATATGATTGCTGGCACTAATTGGATAGTTGGGTCTGGCACACAGGCTGGCAGGCAGTAGAAAAGTGCAATTCAATGTCACGAGCAAACTGAGGATTAAGATCAACAATCAAAAATGTTTTAATTTTAATTAGTAACTATACTGTAGACAACAATTATGATTGGTGTAAATATTTGGCAAGATGGCCTGGCACAAAAGGCTGGCAGGCAGGAGGTAAATGCAATTCAAGGACACTAGGAGACTGATTACTGACAGTCAAAACAGTGATGATTGATAATTTTTGCAATACTGTTAAAAGAAATATGATTGCTGGCAATAATTGGCTAGGTGGGCCGGGCACACAGCAGGCTGCAAGGCAGGAGGAAAGTGCTATTCACTGGCATCAGCAAACTGAGGATTCTCAACAACTTTTACCAACAATTTTAATTTTTAATTATTAAGAATACTGTCACAACAACTATGATTGGTGTAAATATTTTTCAAGTAGGCCTGGCACACAGGCTTGGAAGGCAGTAGAAAAGTGCAATTCTAGGGCACGAGCAAACTGAGGATTAAGATCATCAACAATCAAGAATTTTTTAATTTTAATTAGTAACTATACTGTGACCAAAAATTATGATTGGTGTAAATAGTTGGCAAGACGGCCTGGCACAAAAGGATGGCAGGCAGGAGGTAGATGCAATTCAAGGACACTAGGAGACTGATTACTGACAGTCAAAACAGTGATGATTGACAATTTTTGCAATACTGTTAAAAGAAATATGATTGCTGGCAACAAATGGCTAGGTGGGCCTGGCTCACAGCAGGCTGCAAGGCAGGAGGAAAGTGCTATTCAATGGCACCAGCAAACTGAGGATTCACAACAACTATTAACAAAAAATTTATTTTTTAATTATTAAGAATACTGTCACAACAAATATGATTGGTGTAAATATTTTTCAAGTAGGCCTGGCACACAGTCTTGCAAGGAAGTAAAAAAGTGCAATTCTAGGGCACGAGCAAACTGAGGATTAAGATCATCAACAATCAAGAATTTTTTAATTTTAATTAGTAACTATACTGTGACAACAATTATGATTGGTGTAAATAGTTGGCAAGACGGCTTGGCACAAAAGGCTGGCAGGCAGGAGGTAAATGCAATTCAAGGACACTAGGGGCTCCATGTACTAAGCAGTCAGCGAGCTACCTGAAACAAATCTCGCGTCAAAACTTGCAAACTGATATGTACAAAGCCGACAATTATGTTAAAACTCGCATCTTTAAAATTGCGAGCGTACTTATCCGCCAAACCTCGCTACCTCTCCATTTTTTACTGTAATTAGACACATTTGACCACCAACTCGCCAAAAACGAATGTACTAAAAAATCTATTTGTCCGCTCGCTACAATTTTCGCTCCCACCTCGTTATTTTTGCCTCGTCACCTTTTAGGTGGCGGGCAAGGTACAAAACAATAGGAAAGTCAATCTAGACGCCAGTCTAGACATATATAAAAGGCAGTAATATCAGCATTGTACAGCATAACTGGCGTCTAATTTGTCTCTCATTTCCATGTACATAAATTGCGCCAAATTTGTCGACTGTAATTAAAGAGTAATCTATATTTTAAATTTGTATTGTATAGTTGTCAATCTTTATAATTATTTTTATATTAATATTTATATATTATCAGATCCAGATGAAGCCATATCCAAATTGTAAATAAATATTACAAAAATAACGCTCTGTTATCACTCTTCAAAAAATTTTGAACAATAATAAAGTTGTTTAGATAAGTTGAACTTTTATAGGAGCAAAATTCTATTCCCGCGACTACTATGATGTTCGTGACACCTTGCATGTCACGTGTTAATAATTGGCCAGACAATTCAACTGAAAGTTAAGTACATCAGCTTAGTCGCGGCGAGCGAGGCGTCAAATTTATCAATAATCCGCCACTGCTCGCGGCGGGCTAGACTTGTCTATTTATTGGGGGATTATTAGTACATAGTGACAGCGGACACCATTTCGCCCGCGGCGAGTAACGGCGAGTTTATCCGCGTCTAAAATGACGGATGAATTGACGGCTTAGTACATGGAGCCCTAGGAGACTGATTACTGACAGTCAAAACAGTGATGATTGACAATTTTTGCAATACTGTTAAAAGAAATATGATTGCTGGCAATAATTGGCTAGGTGGGCCGGGCACACAGCAGGCTGCAAGGCAGGAGGAAAGTGCTATTCACTGGCACCAGCAAACTGAGGATTCACAACAACTATTAACAAAAAATTTTATTTTTAATTACTAAGAATACTGTCACAACAAATATGATTGGTGTAAATATTTTGCCTGGCACACAGGCTTGGAAGGCAGTAGAAAAGTGCAATTCTAGGGCACGAGCAAACTGAGGATTAAGATCATCAACAATCAAGAATTTTTTAATTTTAATTAGTAACTATACTGCGACAAAAAATTAGGATTGGTGTAAATAGTTGACAAGACGGCCTGGCACAAAAGGCTGGCAGGCAGGAGGTAGATGCAATTCAAGGACACTAGGAGACTGATTACTGACAGTCAAAACAGTGATGATTGACAATTTTTGCAATACTGTTAAAAGAAATATGATTGGTGGCAACAATTGGCTAGGTGGGTTTGGCTCACAGCAGGCTGCAAGGCAGCAGGAAAGTGATATTCAATGGCACCAGCAAACTGAGGATTCACAACAACTATTAACGAAATTTTTTTATTTTTAATTACTAAGAATACTGTCACAACAAATATGATTGGTGTAAATATTTTGCCTGGCACACAGGCTTGGAAGGCAGTAGAAAAGTGCAATTCTAGGGCACAAGCAAACTGAGGATTAAGATCATCAACAATCAAGAATTTTTTAATTTTAATTAGTAACTATACTGTGACAAAAAATTAGGATTGGTGTAAATAGTTGACAAGACGGCCTGGCACAAAAGGCTGGCAGGCAGGAGGTAGATGCAATTCAAGGACACTAGGAGACTGATTACTGACAGTCAAAACAGTGATGATTGACAATTTTTGCAATACTGTTAAAAGAAATATGATTGCTGGCAACAATTGGCTAGGTGGGCCTGGCTCACAGCAGGCTGCAAGGCAGCAGGAAAGTGCTATTCAATGGCACCAGCAAACTGAGGATTCTCAACAACTTTTACCAACAATTTTAATTTTTAATTATTAAGAATACTGTCACAACAACTATGATTGGTGTAAATATTTTTCAAGTAGGCCTGGCACACAGGCTTGGAAGGCAGTAGAAAAGTGCAATTCTAGGGCACGAGCAAACTGAGGATTAAGATCATCAACAATCAAGAATTTTTTAATTTTAATTAGTAACTATACTGTGACCAAAAATTATGATTGGTGTAAATAGTTGGCAAGACGGCCTGGCACAAAAGGATGGCAGGCAGGAGGTAGATGCAATTCAAGGACACTAGGAGACTGATTACTGACAGTCAAAACAGTGATGATTGACAATTTTTGCAATACTGTTAAAAGAAATATGATTGCTGGCAACAAATGGCTAGGTGGGCCTGGCTCACAGCAGGCTGCAAGGCAGGAGGAAAGTACTATTCAATGGCACCAGCAAACTGAGGATTCACAACAACTATTAACAAAAATTTTATTTTTTAATTATTAAGAATACTGTCACAACAAATATGATTGGTGTAAATATTTTTCAAGTAGGCCTGGCTCACAGTCTTGCAAGGAAGTAACAAAGTGCAATTCTAGGGCACGAGCAAACTGAGGATTAAGATCATCAACAATCAAGAATTTTTTAATTTTAATTAGTAACTATACTGTGACAACAATTATGATTGGTGTAAATAGTTGGCAAGACGGCCTAGCACAAAAGGCTGGCAGTCAGGAGGTAAATGCAATTCAAGGACACTAGGAGACTGATTACTGACAGTCAAAACAGTGATGATTGACAATTTTTGCAATACTGTTAAAAGAAATATGATTGCTGGCAATAATTGGCTAGGTGGGCCGGGCACACAGCAGGCTGCAAGGCAGGAGGAAAGTGCTATTCACTGGCACCAGCAAACTGAGGATTCACAACAACTATTAACAAAAATTTTTATTTTTAATTACTAAGAATACTGTCACAACAAATATGATTGGTGTAAATATTTTGCCTGGCACACAGGCTTGGAAGGCAGTAGAAAAGTGCAATTCTAGGGCACGAGCAAACTGAGGATTAAGATCATCAACAATCAAGAATTTTTTAATTTTAATTAGTAACTATACTGTGACAAAAAATTAGGATTGGTGTAAATAGTTGACAAGACGGCCTGGCACAAAAGGCTGGCAGGCAGGAGGTAGATGCAATTCAAGGACACTAGGAGACTGATTACTGACAGTCAAAACAGTGATGATTGACAATTTTTGCAATACTGTTAAAAGAAATATGATTGGTGGCAACAATTGGCTAGGTGGGCCTGGCTCACAGCAGGCTGCAAGGCAGCAGGAAAGTGATATTCAATGGCACCAGCAAACTGAGGATTCTCAACAACTATTACCAACAATTTTAATTTTTAATTATTAAGAATACTGTCACAACAAATATGATTGGTGTAAATATTTTTCAAGTAGGCCTGGCACACAGGCTTGGAAGGCAGTAGAAAAGTGCAATTCTAGGGCACGAGCAAACTGAGGATTAAGATCAACAATAAAATTTTTTTTAATTTTAATTAGTAACTATACTGTCTGTGACAACAATTATGATTGGTGTAAATAGTTGGCTAGACAGCCTGGCACAAAAGGCTGGCAGTGGCAGGCAGGAGGTAAATGCAATTCAATGTCACTAGGAGACTGAATATTTGCAGTCCAAAAAATTATGATTTTTTTTTAATTACTGTTACAAGAATTGTGATTGGTGCCACTAATTGGCTAGTTGGGCCTGGCACACAGGCTGGCAGATATGACTCGCGGATGGTAGGTAGGGCAGCAATTTAACACAGTATGCTGTGTAAGTGACAAAAACACAGGCCTGATAGAAAATTAAGTTAGATTACACTAGAAAAATATTTAAAAATTTTAGATTTTAATATTAAAATTATGTTAAGAAGTGCAATGCACATATGACTCTATGAGTGGTCGTACTGGCTGGCTGCTACGTAGGGCAGCAATTAACAACAGTATGCTGTGAAAGTCAGATAGACAGTTAGACACAGGCCTGATAGAAAATACAATTAGATTACACTAGCATAATGATTTAAAGACTTTTTTTGGAAATTTTAAGAAAAAGGTTAAGCACATACATATGAGTCGTGGCTGATAGCCTTGGAAAGGCAGCTATTAAAAACAGTAGGCTCTGTAAGTCGGATACACACACGCCTGATAGAAAATACTATTAGATTACACTAGAAAAATTATTGAAATAATTTTTTGGGGGGGGAAATTAAAAAAAGGTTAAACACGTATGAGTCGTGGCTCATAGACTAAGGAAGGCAGCAAGTAAACACAGTAGGCTCTGTATGTCAGCAAAACACACAGGCCGGATAGAAAATTATATTAGATTACACTAGCAAACAAATTTAAACTTTTTTTTTTTTATATTAAAATTAAGGTGAAGAAGAATAGATATGAGTGCTGGGTGGCTGCCTGGCACAGACCAATTAACCAAAAGACTGAAAAAAAATGAGGTATATTAATGCTGAGTGAGCCGGACAGACACAGGCCTGATAGTAAATGTAATTAGATTACACTAGCAAAATATTTTTTTTTTTTTTTAAATTTAAAATAATGTTATAAACGGATATTAACACTGGTGGCTGCTGGCTGGCACAGAGCAATGAACCAGAGTATATGCTGTGTGACACTGGCCTGATAGAAAATGAAAAAAAATTACACTAGAAAAATAATTAAATTTTTTGGTTAGTTAAATTTAAACTAATGTTGTTAGGGAGATATCAGTGGTGGCAGTAGTCACAGCATATGCTGTGAGCCTTAAACACACAGCTGAAAGCCAGGCAAATGCTAATAAAAAAAAAAAAAAAAAAACGGCACGAAATATAGCCCTAAAAAGGGCTTTTTGGGGTGCTGTGCTTGCAGCAGAGATGAGTGGAGTCCTTCTGGACTGTAAATACACTAGCCTAGCTATGTTTTTCCTATTAATGTCAGGAGCAAAAACACAACACGTCCTCTCATTAAGAAAGCAAGGTCGTTATGAGTCTAAAATGGCGGATTCCGAGTAGCTGGGAGGGTCTGTGAGGGAGTGTCTGATGTTGATTGGCTCTAATGTGTCAGGCGGCTGTGACATAAAGGGTCAAAGTTTCCACAATGATGACACATAGGGGCGGATCGAACATCACCATGTGTTCGCCCACAAACGCCAATGCGAACAAGCTATGTTCGCTGTGAACCGTTCGCGGGCGAACAGTTCGGGACATCACTAGTCTCAAATAATATGTATTTAAATAAAATAAAACAGAAACATATTGTATGTAAATACATTTATTTAAAAAAAAAATTTGGGAATTCATCAAAAATGAAAATCTTTGATTACAATTAAAAATGTTATTATTGCGTGGCATAAGTTTTGTAATATCCTGAACATCAAACCATACTTTTCAAAGTTTCTAACTATAGTTGGAAATCCCAGATTTATTCCAGGGATCCAAGATAAAACATTCAGATTATGGGAGGAAAAGGGATTTAAATATGTGGTTCAAGCTCTTTCGGAGACTAGGGAATTTCTACCTCAAGAGGCCCTTTTTTACCAATTTGGCTTGCCTAAGAATAATTTATTTGCGTATTTCCAACTGCGCCATTTCTATCATACCCAGGTTGGTTCATTAGTCATTGGTAATAATTGGGCAGAGATCAATACTTGTATTAATAGCTATAGGAATGGTAATATTTCAATCTCTTTAGTTTATGATCTTATGTTAGCTAAACAAAGTTTGCCACTCCTGGATGGGTTATGTAATGTTTGGACCATTATGTTTCAGGGGATTGAGGCGGATACCATTAAGCAAAGCTTTATAGACTTGGATAAATGTGTTATCCCGATAAGCTTGAAAGAATGGCATTTTAAACTCATAAACAATTATTAATTGTCACCGGCTAAGATGTCGCGTTTTTTTTTCCGAACCAGCTTTTTGTTTGTAACCGTTGTCGTTATCCTAATGCCAATTTATTCCATATCTTCTGGCTGTGTCCTAAAGTGTCTCAGTTTTGGCAGAAAGTGCAATATTGGTTTAGTCAATTGTTCAAAGTGCCGTTTCAATTTTCACCTGTTCAGATAATATTTTTAAAGACACCTTGTTCTATGCCCCCACAATACCAATATGCATTGAAAATTGTCATCTTAACGGCCAGGTTCTTGATTATCAAGAATTAGCCAGCTTTTGTAGCTCCTTCAATGAGTACTTTTACTAAAGAAATCCAACTACATATAACTTTCAAATCTTTTTACAAACATTTAGCATCAGAAAAAAAAAGAATCCAATTTTATATACAGCTGGTTGCCAGTAATTAAATCCTATCCCCTTCCTGTGCCAAAAAAATATTCTTAATCCCTTCCTTAGTTCAAAAAGCTTTGCGGACCTGGCTCTACTGAACGAATTTCTCGCTATTTGGGTGGCAAACTGTAGAGAGGTGGGTTGGGGGGGGGGGGGGTAGCAAGGAGGGTTGTCCCCCTTTTTTTATTTTTTTTTGTGTTGTTTTGTTTTGATTTGTTTTGTGTTTTTTATTCTCTGTCCAGGATAATATTCATTTGTTTGCTTCTCTTGAGATTGGGTAACAGCTTTGATTTGTTATTTTGATTACAAGACCTATTTTATAACCTGTATTTTTTGCTTTTCTGTTTATTGAATGCAAAGTCTTGCATATCTGTTCTGTACTGCATGTGTTACCCTTTGCTTTCTGTAAACAAATTGGATGTCCAATAAAGATTTGATATGAAAAAAAAAAAATGAAAATCTGAAAAAGAAAGAAAAGACATATTCAAAACATTAGCCATTTAGGTTATTTTATGAACACATGTCTTAAAATATTCATTAAATCTAATAATTGAAAATTCTTCTGTCTATGCTCTAACATGTATTGTTTGTCTTGATATTAAAAACAGGTTCAGACTTGAAATCTATATCTATCCATAATTTGCAAATAATCACATAAAATTGTCTAATCAATATTTTAATTACACATATTAGCATTTACAATTAGACAAAATAATGCATATCAAATTTGGAAAATATAAAATTATTCTATTGTGTGAGGGACATAATTGAATGTTATATTTCATGTACATTAAAATAATAATATAACTAAATGTCAACTATAAAATGTATACCTTTGTCTGATTGGTCAGAATCTGAGTCCTCTCTAGCACAATGTAGGGGTAATGTATATAAAATAAACATATTCTAAAATAGGACATGTATATATTCTGAATTCTTTGAACATTATTCCTCCTATGATTCGTACATAGCATGCATTGTGCAAACTAACCTGGATGTATGGTCTTTGAAAGGCAATTCTCTTCAAAATATCAGTTTATCTTCATTAGGTGTCATATTCATCATTTTCAAAATAGAGGATTGTGAAATACCATCTAAAGATTTTAAAAAAATATCAACCATAAGTATCTCCCATAAGATACATCCTGCATCCCCAGTCTTGTTCCAGATATTTGTTGCCACTTACCATATGAACGTGTGTTAGTATGTTTTTCACAGTTGAAAGACAATGCCACAAATATGATCACATTGGTATTCTTCATTTTCAATATGGAATTCTTCACTTTCAGTATGGGACTCTTCACTTTCAGTCGGAATTCTTCACTTTCAGTCTGTAGATGAAGTCATCTCCCTAATTGAAGTTTAAGTGTAAATAAAAATCATTAATAAAAATGTGTGACTTGGTTCTGCATCGCCCCCAAACATTTCTTAAATTATTTTTAGCAATAGTACAACAAAAAAGTGAGGACATGCAGGAACCATTAACCAAGTGGTGCTCTGATGAAGCGCATTGAGCATGCGCAAAATGCATCAGATCTGTAACTACCGAGCCTTTTGCACTTTTTAGTGTCCCACTTGTCAAGCTTGAATAAAACCACTTGGTTAATGGTTCCTGCATGTTCTCACTTTTTTGTTGTACTCCGGATTTATGGCAGAGCTTGCCCTGAGGATTGGAACATATTGAACATACTGCTTTTGTCACTCACTTTGTTGCCAGCGGAGTTTCTACACAGAGGTAACCCCCTTCATTGCTGTGAGTATCACCTATGATTTGGTCTCCTCTCTCTCTACATCACCATTAGGAGGAGCTAGACACGCATCACCTGCACACACATCATTCAGGAGTTTCCCTGATGGCCAGCGGTCACTGTCTTATCCCTTTCACTACGAGTGAAATTTGCAAACTACCGAACTCTCATCAAGTTTGCCCGTTCTCATCTCCTGCAGCATTATCCGACTGAGGCCTCGCTTCCATTGAGTCGTAATTCAGTTTGCGTGCACTCGCAAACCGTTAAATATGCTGTCGAAAGCAATAGCGTTTAACGACTGTTTCCAATGGCGCGTTATACCTCAATATCGGCTGCCGGACTTCGGCTGCCGAAAAGATTTTCGCGTCCCATAGAAAGTAATAGAAGCCGTTAATCGATAAATTATACCAGGTTTCCATTGAAAGCGCTAACCGTTAATACATTGTCGGAGGCTGTCGATACATTGAGATATATTACCCCCAGCTCAACTAGGTGTAAAAGAGGAAAATTGTGCTTTTTGAGACCTATTTTCTATTGAAATTATAAAACTTGCAAATAATGCAAGTGTTTTAATGTAGAAATAAATTGTTATAAGTAATATTTATTGTTGTCTCATGTATAGAAATAGTTGAACTTATATTCTAATAGAAATATCAGTATATATTTAAATATAATAATATATGCAAGAACATATCTACAGAATGCAAACTAGACCTATGCCTAGGGCAGCAAGAAATATTACTTATATTCATGAAGTGTTAAATATAATTATATTAGAAAATAGTATTTGATTACTGTATTAAAAATATGGATAAGTGTTTTTTTATTTTTCTTGAGAGGCGATCACAGGTAAGAAGCACGGACGTTAAACGTAAATTCTATAGTGTAAGGTCGGGTTACCTTAGCAACTAATTGATTTTCAAGAAATCCGACGTCAGATGGAAGCGTTAACACAACGTTAACTTACAGCTACACGAAAAGAGCGACTGCGCGCAACACGCTAATCTTTTCAATGGAAACCTGGTACTAAAATGCAGCCGTAAATTACTTTTAGCTGTCGGCCGCTTCGGTAGCTTACGGCTCCATTTTTAACGACTCAATGGAAGCGAGGCCCGATTCGGGTAACGAGAGGTATGTGCCTGGTTTGCATTTACAAACTGTCACACTGAAGGGGGTTAAACCGTCTAATCATACACCTTGCAATTCAGACTGACACTGATTTAACAACCACACAGTATTATTTGCGTGTATTGCATCACGCCTATTGTTAATTATTAACACTGCTGTTGCCGCATACTAACACAGGTCTGGACTGAGCACTTTTCTGGTTGTAATTTTTATCAATAGCTTACTAAGCATGTGTATAAGCTTGTTTTATGTTCTATTAATCAAGTGTGAAGCTGAGTCATACATTGTGCAGACCTAACCACTGATGTATGACTTAGTATAACATAGTATTGCTAGAGTATCCCTTTCTGATTATCTAAAAATCTGGTAATGTGTAAACTAATTACTTCATTTAACATTGTATGCCATATGATGGATCATTGTGGAAATCCCCCCCCCCCAGTCCATACATTGTGTATACTTACCATCTGATGTTGTCTTTGAAAATCAGGTGGCAACTTCATTACAGGAGCCAATGCCAGAATCATCTGATGTCTAAATTACCTATGATAATAAAAATATAAAAATTCAATTTTGATAATCATTTGTTGAACAATCCTAACATGTTTGCTCAATTCTCTACCTCTCAAAAATTCCCTAAAATTCACACATATTCGCAATGCTCCTATATATCTTCTAGTATTTACCGTTTGAAGATGCGGTTGATGATGTTGTCTCTGACATTGAGCTCCTTGTCCCGGAAATTAAATGGTTACATTGCATCCTATAGCTGCACATTTAAGCTAGGACATGCTACATATGCATATTTTGCATAAACGACACATTTGCTGAAAGAGAAAGAAATGGTTAACTCGCATCCCAGAGCTGCACATTTAAGCTAGGACCTGCTACATATGAGTATTTCGCATAAACAACACATTTGCTAAAAGAGACAGAAATGGTTAAATTGCATCCAGAGCTGCACATCTAAGCTAGGACATGCTACATATCTGTTTGGAGCTAAAACTAGACATTTGCTGAAAGAGACAATTAAATGGTTAAATTGCATCCTATAGCTGCACATTTAAGCTAGGACATGCTACATATGAGTATTTCGCCTAAACGAGACATTTGCTGAAATAGAAAGAAATGGTTAACTCGCATCCCAGAGCTGCACATTTAAGCTAGGACCTGCTACATATCTGTTTGGAGCTAAAACTAGACATTTGCTGAAAGAGACAATTAAATGGTTAAATTGCATCCTATAGCTGCACATTTAAGCTAGGACATGCTACATATGAGTATTTCGCATAAACAACACATTTGCTAAAAGAGACAGAAATGGTTAAATTGCATCCAGAGCTGCACATCTAAGCTAGGACATGCTACATATCTGTTTGGAGCTAAAACTAGACATTTACTGAAAGGGACAATTAAATGGTTAAATTGCATCCTATGGCCCCAAGTTATCAAGGTCTGGCGGACCTGATCTGACACTGTGGATCAGGTCCACCAGACCTCGCTCAATACAGCGAGCAATACGCTCGCCATATTCAGCATTGCACCAGCAGCTCACAAGAGCTGCTGGTGCAACGCCGCCCCCTGCTGACTCACGGACAATGGGCCGCCAGCAGGGAGGTGTCAATCAACCCGATCGTACTCGGGTTGATTTCCGGCGATGCCTGTCCGCCTGCTCAGAGCTGGCGGACAGGTTATGGAGCAGCGGTCTTTGTGACCGCTGCTTCATAAATGCTGTTTCTGGTGAGCCTGTAGGCTCGACAGAAACACGGGGCATCAAGCTCCATTTGGAGCTTGATAAATATGCCCCTATAGCTGCACATTTAAGCTAGGACATGCTACATATGCGTATTTCGCATAAACAACACATTTGCTGAAAGAGACAGAAATGGTTAAATTGCATCCTAGAGCTGCACATTTAAGATAGGACATGCTACATATCTGGTTGGAGCTAAAACTAAACATTTGCTAAATGAGGCAATTAATTGGTTAAAGTGCATCCTAGAGCTGCACATTTTGCACATTACACAAACACAACTGTTTTTGAAGATTACAGTGGCAATTGTCTAACTACTTAACCATGTTGTGCACAAGTACTCACCAACGAGCGACCCATGGGGAAACTGTCTGCCCTCAAACTGCTGCCACAGGTACGATTGCCTGAGGATGCGGGACAAGCCCCGCCAAAATTCGCCACACCTGCATAATCCGCATCCGTGCGTCACAAACAAACTGCACGTTCAGACTATGGAAGTGTTTGCAATTTCGGAAGGGCAGGTCATCTGCAGGAGCACGCAGCGCAATGTGGATGCAATCTATTGCTCCCAAGACATTGGGCATTCGAGCTATTGCATAGAATTCCCTCTTCAGGCGCCTCCAATCGCCATCATTTTGAGGGAATCCTTTGTAACGCTTACTGACTTGTACCATGGCATCCAGAAAGTTGTCAAAAACTACAGTGAAGGTACCCTGAGACAGCCCATGCATGTACCCCTTTCCGGATTGAAAACTTCCGGCCAGGACGTGTATGCAACTTAGCATCTTGGTCATGCCAGGGATTGCAGTCCCCATACGTCTACGTGGCTTCATATAAGGTTTAAGTACATTGTAAAGGCTATTCAGCTGTTCGCGATAGAGCCTATACTTGTCATAAAGTCACTTATGTTATCCAAGGTGGGCCTCATCCTGTGAACAGGAGGACCTCTAACCAGACGAGACCTTTGTCTCTCTTGGAGACGCCGAGCACGCCTGATTCAGTTGAAGACAACTCATGCAACAACACCAGCAACAACTAACTACGGATCATCCATATTTGCCAAGCTAAGCAGCACAAAGCCAAACAGCAGAGCAAACACACAAGGAGTAACAAGGTATGCAAAAACACAAAAGCAATTTGATACAATGTTGATCACAAGGGACGCTTTGGCCATGTTGTTTGGGGGATTTATAGTGCAACATGTCCAATGGTAGCGTGTTCGTAATGATTGCTGATTGTATACACTTGATATTATGTGAGCGGCGCAAATGCTTTCAAAATGGCCATTTTTTTAGGTGTTTGCTGAATTCCCCCCCCCCCCCCAATGAATCGTAATGTGAAAGTTTAAAATATAACATATACAGTGCACCTTCATAATGTTTGTTCATATGGGTAATAAATACTTATTAAAGGGACAGTCAACCCAAAAATTACTGTAACTTATTTAGATTAGTTAAATAATGATCTTTACAGTAAACTATAGCCAAATTTTCATCTAAATAAACTTTAGCAGAAAATACACTTACTGATCTCATCTGGCCTTTTTGAAATGGCCGCCTGACAACTCCTTCTCTGACGTCTCCTAAAAGCTTGCACTAACAGGATCCTTTCTTCTCGTCCCTGCGCGCTCCTGCAATTTCAGCTCTCTAGCAGCTGTTCATACCCGACACTCACTGCCTCTCATCCATGCTGTGTGCTGTGTGTTACAGAGAATGAGAGGCAGTGAGTGCCGGGCAGGCGGCGATGTGATGGTCTGTGCCCCTGTTTTAAGATTGCTTTAGTTAATACTCCAATGAGATTATAGAGAAATAATATCCAACCAGGAGCTGACTGGGCACTAGTATAAAATAGACCTTACCAAGCAATTGCTATTATATTTTCTGTTTTTAAACTTCGTAATGCAAATAAGCTATATAATTGGGAAAATTATTTTAATCATAGGGGTTCGCAGAAATTCTAAAGAACATATTTCGATAAACACCTTACCCTGTAACCTAAAGTCATATTTGACTCTCAACATTTAGCCAAATACATTATTTAGATTTCAAATTGCAGTAGGGTTATGGAACATATATCTCATTTGCCAGTATTTTACAATATGGGCGAGCAAGCCGTCTGCAATAACTGCACAGTGCTAAATAGTATAGAAGTCATTGTCATATTTCAGGTCTTAGAACATTTAGCTAATGCGAGTGTGATCGCACAGTACTGGGACACCGGGCACAAACTTATTTCTGCCTAAGTGCCTATTATGTTAGCGATCAGCTTTTCTAAGGCGCCCGGTGTCCCAGTACTGTGCGATCACACTCGCATTAGATAAATGTGCACAGGCATAGCAACACTTGGGTTCAGCTTCACATGAACATAAACCCCTCTGTATTTACAAAATTCCTGCTTTCTCCCAAGTGCGCTTCCCCTTCACTTTGTCCGGAGAATCAAGCAACAATTCTTCAACACTTACACACTGTTCGTCGCTGCTGGCTGCAGCAGAGAGGCAGCACTGATATACTTCATTCCCAAAGCCTTCCTGTGGTCGATGCATGGCAACTTCCTGCCCACTGTCTGATTAGTACCAGTGACGGCTATACAGCCTCTAGCAGCACTGGGGCTCTCCCTTGGTGTTGGGCATCCTACTCCTTAGAAGCACTTGAAGAGCTGATTGCTTGCAGGTTGTGGGTGCACGCTGTTGATGGAGGCTCGCAACTTGAATATCAGCAGCTACTTGGGGTACTGATATTTCCGGAGCAGACATGCAGCATCTTAGAACATTTATCTAATGCGAGTGTGATCGCACAGTACTGGGACACAGGCGCCTTAGAAAAGCTGATCACCAACATAATAGGCACTCAGGCAGAAATAAGTTTGTGCCCGGTGTCCCAGTACTGTGCGATCACCCGCGCATTAGATAAATGTTCTAAGACCTGCAATATGACAATGACTTCTATACTATTTAGCACTGTGCACTTATTGCAGACGGCTTGCTCGCCCATATTGTAAAATACTGGCAAATGAGACATATGTTCCATAACCCTACTGCAATTTGAAATCTAAATAATGTATTTGGCTAAATGTTGAGAGTCAAATATGACTTTAGGTTACATGGTAAGGTGTTTATCGAAATATGTTCTTTAGAATTTCTGTGAACCCCTATGTTTAAAATAATTTTCCCTATTATATAGATTATTTGCATTATGAAGTTTAAAAACAAAAAATATAATAGCAATTGCTTGGTAAGGTCTATTTTATACTAGTGCCCTGTCAGCTCCTGGTTGGATATTATTTCTCTATAATCTCATTGGAGTATTAACTAAAGCAATCTTAAAACAGGGGCACAGACCATCACATCGCCGCCTGCCCGGCACTCACTGCCTCTCATTCTCTGTAACACACAGCACACAGCATGGATGAGAGGCAGTGAGTGCCGGGTATGAACAGCTGCTAGAGAGCTGAAATTGCAGGAGCGCGTAGGGACGAGAAGAAAGGAAAGGATCCTGTTAGTGCAAGCTTTTGGGAGACGTTAGAGAAGGAGGGGTCAGGCGGCCATTTCAAAAAGGCCAGATGAGATCAGTAAGTGTATTTTCTGCTAAAGTTTATTTAGATGAAAATTTGGCTACAGTTTACTGTAAAGATCGTTATTTAACTAATCTAAATAAGTTACAGTCATTTTTGGGTTGACTGTCCCTTTAAACGCAGTTATATTTAAAAGCACACGTCCATGCTAACATGAATGAAAGTGCATACTTGTGTATAATGTGCATAGACATAGCATAGAATCAAATCGATCAATGTTGCTGCAATATTGTTTCTAAATGATAAAGTAACTGCTGACATCTAAAATATTCTATATATACTGTAAGTGATTGGCGAGATGATAATATTGTACGCGTCCCATTGAAATCGCAATAATAATGAAGATCTTCTGGCTGACATCTATAATATTCTATATATAAGTGATTTGCGAGATGTCAATATTGTACACATCCCATTGAAATTGTTACTCCTCTTATATATTTATCATCCCTCAGCTCTGAGGGAGACCGTAACATGTTACTGGCCTGTTGGGAGTTTTATTGTGCTGCCTGTCTGTGATGTGTGGGTACCTCTGTTATCCTGAAGCGAATCGCCCGCTAACAGCGTTGAGGAGATACAGAAGCACAAGGTGCAGGTCCGGTCAGGCAATTCAGGAGCTCTCAAGCAGGAAAAGCTGTCGTGCCACTGTTTTGCAGAGACTGCGTTCCCGCCGCCAATAAATTTAGGTGCGTCTGTGCGTGGCCTGCTACTGCCCTCTGCAATGGCGTAGTTCAGGTGCTGCAAGCTCTTTTTGCCTAAGGTAGATGTGATGAGTAGGTCTGCTAGGTGGCTGGCTGCAATGATAAGAGCTGGAGATAGGTGCAGGTAATTTTTAAAGCTACATGGCTCAGGAGCAAGAGCTCACTTAAAGTGCAGCCGCCATTGTTGAGCGCTGGCTCCGCCCCCCCTTCATTCTATATTATATTGTAAAATGTGGTCATATTGGAATCTGTCGGTCCTAAGTTGCATACCTTAGCTGGAAAGTTGTTTAATTGCAAGATCCCTAACCAACAAGAGGAGCAGTCTGTTAGGTGAGTCATCTCATATCATTAGGCATATTAAATCTTTAAAAAGCGTATAACGGCCTCATGGGGATTTTTCCCCCTTTAAGAGAATTTCTCATTTTTGCTTTACAAGCTACACCTGTTGTATACTGTTAGTTATAGTTAATGTTCTGTTTTTTTTATTTTTTACTGTATTATTGTTAGTCCTCCAAGGATCCCTGAAATTTGTTTGAAATGCCACTACAATATGAATATAATACTACTGAGTTACAGTCTAGCATTCAAGACTGAATTAAGCTTAAGTGATGGCAAACTTTAACACACAAAACATTAAACAAAATGTGAAGTGTTTTAACTGTCCTAATAAATGGGCCTTAGCCATACAAGATCTGCACAAAAGAGGAGGGAAATATTATTATTACAGGAAACACATTTTAAAGTCAATAAAATTCCTAAATATTTCTCCCCTCATTATCCCCAACACTTCCACAGCACAAATATAAATAAAAAAACAAATTGGGTCAGCATTTTACTACATAAGTCCATATCATTTAAACTCCAGCAGATAGACAGAGAATGAGAAGGGAGATTTTTGGGTATCACTGACTTACTATCTGGCAAACCAGTTACGATAATTAATTTATATGCTCCTAATATAGGTCAGAATCATTTCTTTTTTCACACCACCACCAAAGTTATTGACCTACATAAAGGTCCTCTCATAGTAGCAGGGGACTTGAATATTCCCTGAAATGGATAGCTCTAATCCTGGAATTCGGACAAACCAAAAAGCCCTTCATTCCATATGGAGGGATATTAAGTCCATGACACTTAACGATGCAGGGAGATATGTCCAACCATACACAAAAGATTATACTTTTTCTCAAATCCGCAAAAAAATCATTCTAGAATTGATTACATATTGGTTGACCACATTGCTCTGTCACTAGTTAAACAAATCAGTATCAAACATACAGCGTGGTCAGATCACTCCCTAGTAGAATGTATCTTGCATTGGCCATCTATCCCAATTAAACCCTTTACATGGAGATTGGATGATTCCTTAATGTCTGACCCAAAGGTACTAGAAAAAGTGACTGAACAACTAGACATATACCTCTCTATTAACAACATACCGGAATCCAAACTTACTATGATTTGGGAATCCCGTAAGGCTTTTATGCGCGGTGAATTTATTAAATCAAAAGCCCACAAACGCAAACAATCTTTAAAAAAATACACTAAACTAGCTCAAGAAGTCTCTGAAGCAGATTTTCTGCTAAAACTAAATCCAAATGACCAAAATCTTACCACCACTTTAAAAGAAAAAACGAAACAACTTTAATAAAACTTTAATAAAAGCAACACACATAACCTCATTTCCATTCAATGCATCCCACATGCACACACTCCTTTCACCTGCGCACTATGGAACTCTCGCTCTGTCTGCAACAAACTTACAGCCATTCATGACCTGTTTATATCAAATGCTTTCACCCTTTACAGAAACCTGGTTATCTCCTTCTGACACTGTTTCCATTGCTGATCTCACACATGGTGGCCTTCACTTTAGCCATACCCCTAGGCCAGGTGAGAAACG
Source organism: Bombina bombina (assembly GCF_027579735.1). Classification (NCBI taxonomy): domain Eukaryota; kingdom Metazoa; phylum Chordata; class Amphibia; order Anura; family Bombinatoridae; genus Bombina; species Bombina bombina. Next base: position 337,748,231 of record NC_069506.1, read on the forward strand.
TGGCTGCGGTGTTGACATCCTGATCTCCCCCTCCTGCACTTATCAATACCTACCTGCAATCCAATCACTCTCCTTCTCCTCCTTTGAAGTCCACTGTATTCGCCTGTTCTCCCCTCTCTTCCTCAAAGTGGCAGTCATCTATCACCCTCCTGGACCAACCTCCTAATTCTTTGACAAATTCGCCGCCTGGCTTCCTCACTTTCTCTCTTCAAATATACCAACCCTAATTCTTGGGGACTTCAAAATTCCCATTGACAACCCATCTGCCCCCGCTGCCTCTCAACTTCTTTCACTCACGTCCTCCTTCGGTCTCTCACAATCCACCCTACTCCAGACTCACCGTGATGGACACTCCATCGACTTGGTATTTTCCTACCTCTGGTCTATATCTGACACCACCTGTCGTCCTTTTCCCATTTCAGACCATCACCTGGTCACCTTTAATATTAATGCAAAAACTAAACCCACTTCTCCATCCCAGCAACCCGTACCTGCAGAAATACACATGCTGTGGACCTGCTCCAATTTTCAAAAATCTTTCAAAATCTCCTCCCTTACACATCCACTATAACCTGCCCTGATCTCGCTACAGCCCACTATAACAAAACTCTCTCCTCTGCACTAGACACACTTGCCCCTCCCCAGCTGCACAAAACACCACACAGTCAGTTACAGCCCTGGCATGCTCAGCAAACATGCTATTTGCAAAAATGCTCTCATACTGCTGAGCATGTCTGGAGGAAAACTTACTCTGAACCTGATTTCATACACTATAAGTTTATTCTTCATTCATACACTTCTGCCCTTCACTTAGCCAAGCAAACCTACTTCTCTTCTCTCATATCTACTCTTTCCTCAAACCCTAAATGACTCTTTTCCCCCTTTAACTCTCTCCTCTATCCACCTGCTCCCCCCACCCCCGTCTGTCTTTAGTGCTCACTGGCAGACTACTTTTTAAACATATCCGAAGCAACATCCCAACACCAAACTGCAATATTCCAGCAACATGCCCAATTACTCCCTCTGCCACCCTCTCTATCTTCGATCCAGCCACTGAGTATTAAGTTTCTTCCTTACTATATTCCTCACGCCACACTATCTGCCCACTCAACCCTATCTCTTCTCATCTAATATCCTCCCTATCTTCCACCCTCACTCCTGCTCTTACCCACATCTTCAACCTATCTCTCTCTACTGGCTCATTCACATCTAATTCTCCTGAAAGCTACCGCCCCATATCACTAGTGATGTTGCGAATAGTTTGCCGGCGAATAGTTTCCGGTGAACATAGCTTGTTCGCGTTCACAACGGCGGGCGAACATATGCGATGTTCGATCCGCCCCCTATTCATCATCATTGAGTAAACTTTGACCCTGTATCTCACAGTCTGCAGACACATTCCAGCCAATCAGCAGCAGACCCTTCCTCCCAGACCCTCCCAGCTCCTGGACAGCAGCCATTTTAGATTCATTCGGAATCATTCGGAAGCTGCATTGTTAGTGAGAGGTGGTACAGTGTAGCTGCTGGTGATATAATAGGGAAATTGATAGCTAGGCTAGTGTATTCAGTGCCCACTACAGTCCTGAAGGACTCATCTGATCTCTGCTCTAAGGACAGCACCCCAAAAAGCCCTTTTTAGGGCTAGAACATCATTTTTTCTTGTGTAATCTAATTGCAGTTGCCTGCCTGCTAAGCCACTTGCCCAGTGCCACCACTCATATCTGGTGTAACAGTAGTGTAAATTTAAAAAAACAAAACTTTTTTGACTGTGAAACATCAGTCTGCTAGTGTAATCTAATTGCAGTTGCCTACCTGCCAGCGTGTGTGCCAGGCCCACTTGCCCAGTGCCACCACTCATATCTGGTGTAACAGTAGTGTAAATTTAAAAAAAAAAAAAAACTTTTTCGACTGTGAAACATCAGTCTGCTAGTGTAATCTCATTGCAGTTGCCTGCCTGCCAGCGTATGTGCCAGGCCCACTTGCCCAGTGCCATCACTCATATCTGGTGTAACAGTAGTGTAAATAAAAAAAAAAACTTTTTCGACTGTAAAACTTCAGTCTGCTAGTGTAATCTAATTGCAGTTGCCTGCCTGCCAGCGTGTGTGCCAGGCCCACTTGCCCAGTGCCACCACTCATATCTGGTGTAACAGTAGTGTAAATTTAAAAAAAAAAAAAACATTTTCGACTGTGAAACATCAGTCTGCTAGTGTAATCTCATTGCAGTTGCCTGCCTGCCAGCGTGTGCGCTAGGCTCACTGCGAATACTGTGCCCACTTGCCCAGTGTCCCCACTCATATCTGGTGTAATAGTAGTATAAATTTAAAAAAAAAAACTTTTTTGACTGTGAAACATCAGTCTGCTTGTGTAATCTAATTGCAGTTGCCTGCCTGCCAGCGTGTGTGCCAGGCTCACAGCGTATACTGTGCCCACTTGCCCAGTGCCACCACTCATATCTGGTGTAACAGTAGTGTAAATTTAAAAACAAAAAAAAATTTGGACTGTGAAACATCAGTCTGCTTTTTGTGTCAGGCTTATAGCGTATACTGTGCCCACTTGACCAGTGCCTCCACTCATATCTTGTTTAATAGTAGTGTAAGTGTACATTTAAAAACAAAAAGAACTTTTTGGACTGTGAAACATCAGTCTGCTTTTTTGTTTCAGGCTCACAGCTTATACTGGGCCCACTTGCCCAGTGCCACCACTCATATCTTGTTTAATAGTAGTGTAAGTGTACATTAAAAAAAATAAAAACTTTTTGGACTGTGAAACATCAGTCTGCTTTTTTGTGTCAGGCTCACAGCGTATACTGTGCCCATTTGCCCAGTGCCACCACTCATATCTTGTTTAATAGTAGTGTAAGTGTACATTTAAAAACAAAAAAAACTTTTTGGACTGTGAAACATCAGTCTGCTTTTTTGTTTCAGGCTCACAGCTTATACTGGGCCCACTTGCCCAGTGCCACCACTCATATCTTGTTTAATAGTAGTGTAAGCGTACATTTAAAAAAATAAAAACTTTTTGGGCTGTGAAACATCAGTCTGCTTTTTTGTGTCAGGCTCACAGCGTATACTGTGCCCACTTGCCCAGTGCCACCACTCATATCTTGTTTAATAGTAGTGTAAGTGTACATTTAAAAAAATAAAAACTTTTTGGACTGTGAAACATCAGTCTGCTTTTTTGTGTCAGGCTCACAGCGTATACTGTGCCCATTTGCCCAGTGCCACCACTCATATCTTGTTTAATAGTAGTGTAAGTGTACATTTAAAAACAAAAAAAACTTTTTGGACTGTGAAACATCAGTCTGCTTTTTTGTTTCAGGCTCACAGCTTATACTGGGCCCACTTGCCCAGTGCCACCACTCATATCTTGTTTAATAGTAGTGTAAGTGTACATTTAAAAAAATAAAAACTTTTTGGACTGTGAAACATCAGTCTGCTTTTTTGTGTCAGGCTCACAGCGTATACTGTGCCCATTTGCCCAGTGCCACCACTCATATCTTGTTTAATAGTAGTGTAAGTGTACATTTAAAAACAAAAAAAACTTTTTGGACTGTGAAACATCAGTCTGCTTTTTTGTTTCAGGCTCACAGCTTATACTGGGCCCACTTGCCCAGTGCCACCACTCATATCTTGTTTAATAGTAGTGTAAGTGTACATTTAAAAAAATAAAAACTTTTTGGACTGTAAAACATCAGTCTGCTTTTTTGTGTCAGTTATTCTGTGCCCACTTGCCCAGTGCCACCACTCATATCTTGTTTAATAGTAGTGTAAGTGTACATTTAAAAAAATAAAAACTTTTTGGACTGTGAAACATCAGTCTGCTTTTTTGTGTCAGGCTCACAGCGTATACTGTGCCCACTTGCCCAGTGCCACCACTCATATCTTGTTTAATAGTAGTGTAAATGTACATTTAAAAAAATAAAAACTTTTTGGACTGTGAAACATCAGTCTGCTTTTTTGTGTCAGGCTCACAGCGTATACTGTGCCCATTTGCCCAGTGCCACCACTCATATCTTGTTTAATAGTAGTGTAAATGTACATTTAAAAACAAAAAAAAACTTTTTGGACTGTGAAACATCAGTCTGATTTTTTGTTTCAGGCTCACAGCTTATACTGGGCCCACTTGCCCTGTGCCACCACTCATATCTTGTTTAATAGTAGTGTAAGTGTACATTTAAAAAAATAAAAACTTTTTGGACTGTAAAACATCAGTCTGCTTTTTTGTGTCAGGCTGACAGCCTATACTGTGCCCACTTGCCCAGTGCCACCACTCATATCTTGTTTAATAGTAGTGTAAGTGTACATTTAAAAAAATAAAAACTTTTTGGACTGAGAAACATCAGTCTGCTTTTTTGTGTCAGGCTCACAGCGTATACTGTGCCCACTTGCCCAGTGCCACCACTCATATCTTGTTTAATAGTAGTGTAAGTGTACATTTAAAAAAATTAAAACTTTTTGGACTGTGAAACATCAGTCTGCTTTTTTGTGTCAGGCTCACAGCGTATACTATGCCCATTTGCCCAGTGCCACCACTCATATCTTGTTTAATAGTAGTGTAAGTGTACATTTAAAAACAAAAAAAACTTTTTGGACTGTGAAACATCAGTCTGCTTTTTTGTTTCAGGCTCACAGCTTATACTGGGCCCACTTGCCCAGTGCCACCACTCCTATCTTGTTTAATAGTAGTGTAAGTGTACATTTAAAAAAATAAAAACTTTTTGGACTGTAAAACATCAGTCTGCTTTTTTGTGTCAGGCTGACAGTCTATACTGTGCCCACTTGCCCAGTGCCACCACTCATATCTTGTTTAATAGTAGTGTAAGTGTACATTTAAAAAAATAAAAACTTTTTGGACTGTGAAACATCAGTCTGCTTTTTTGTGTCAGGCTCACAGCGTATACTGTGCCCATTTGCCCAGTGCCACCACTCATATCTTGTTTAATAGTAGTGTAAGTGTACATTTAAAAACAAAAAAAACTTTTTGGACTGTGAAACATCAGTCTGCTTTTTTGTTTCAGGCTCACAGCTTATACTGGGCCCACTTGCCCAGTGCCACCACTCATATCTTGTTTAATAGTAGTGTAAGTGTACATTTAAAAAAATAAAAACTTTTTGGACTGTGAAACATCAGTCTGCTTTTTTGTGTCAGGCTCACAGCGTATACTGTGCCCATTTGCCCAGTGCCACCACTCATATCTTGTTTAATAGTAGTGTAAGCGTACATTTAAAAACAAAAAAAACTTTTTGGACTGTGAAACATCAGTCTGCTTTTTTGTTTCAGGCTCACAGCTTATACTGGGCCCACTTGCCCAGTGCCACCACTTATATCTTGTTTAATAGTAGTGTAAGTGTACATTTAAAAAAATAAAAACTTTTTGGACTGTAAAACATCAGTCTGCTTTTTTGTGTCAGTTATTCTGTGCCCACTTGCCCAGTGCCACCACTCATATCTTGTTTAATAGTAGTGTAAGTGTACATTTAAAAAAATAAAAACTTTTTGGACTGTGAAACATCAGTCTGCTTTTTTGTGTCAGGCTCACAGCGTATACTGTGCCCACTTGCCCAGTGCCACCACTCATATCTTGTTTAATAGTAGTGTAAATGTACATTTAAAAAAATAAAAACTTTTTGGACTGTGAAACATCAGTCTGCTTTTTTGTGTCAGGCTCACAGCGTATACTGTGCCCATTTGCCCAGTGCCACCACTCATATCTTGTTTAATAGTAGTGTAAATGTACATTTAAAAACAAAAAAAAACTTTTTGGACTGTGAAACATCAGTCTGATTTTTTGTTTCAGGCTCACAGCTTATACTGGGCCCACTTGCCCTGTGCCACCACTCATATCTTGTTTAATAGTAGTGTAAGTGTACATTTAAAAAAATAAAAACTTTTTGGACTGTAAAACATCAGTCTGCTTTTTTGTGTCAGGCTGACAGCCTATACTGTGCCCACTTGCCCAGTGCCACCACTCATATCTTGTTTAATAGTAGTGTAAGTGTACATTTAAAAAAATAAAAACTTTTTGGACTGAGAAACATCAGTCTGCTTTTTTGTGTCAGGCTCTCAGCGTATACTGTGCCCACTTGCCCAGTGCCACCACTCATATCTTGTTTAATAGTAGTGTAAGTGTACATTTAAAAAAATTAAAACTTTTTGGACTGTGAAACATCAGTCTGCTTTTTTGTGTCAGGCTCACAGCGTATACTATGCCCATTTGCCCAGTGCCACCACTCATATCTTGTTTAATAGTAGTGTAAGTGTACATTTAAAAACAAAAAAAACTTTTTGGACTGTGAAACATCAGTCTGCTTTTTTGTTTCAGGCTCACAGCTTATACTGGGCCCACTTGCCCAGTGCCACCACTCCTATCTTGTTTAATAGTAGTGTAAGTGTACATTAAAAAAAATAAAAACTTTTTGGACTGTAAAACATCAGTCTGCTTTTTTGTGTCAGGCTGACAGTCTATACTGTGCCCACTTGCCCAGTGCCACCACTCATATCTTGTTTAATAGTAGTGTAAGTGTACATTTAAAAAAATAAAAACTTTTTGGACTGTGAAACATCAGTCTGTTTTTTTGTGTCAGGCTCACAGCGTATACTATGCCCACTTGCCCAGTGCCACCACTCATATCTTGTTTAATAGTAGTGTAAGTGTACATTTAAAAAAATAAAAACTTTTTGGACTGTTAAACATCAGTCTGCTTTTTTGTGTCAGGTTCACAGCGTATATTGTGCCCACGTGCCCAGTGTCACCACTCATATCTTTTTTAATAGTAGTGTAAGTGTACATTTAAAAAAATGAAAACTTTTTGGACTGAGAAACATCAGTCTGCTTTTTTGTGTCAGGCTCACAGCGTATACTGTGCCCACTTGCCCAGTGCCACCACTCATATCTTGTTTAATAGTAGTGTAAGCGTACATTTAAAAAAATAAAAACTTTTTTGACTGTTAAACATCAGTCTGCTTTTTTTGTGTCAGGCTCACAGCGTATACTGTGCCCACTTGCCCAGTGCCACCACTCATATCTTGTTTAATAGTAGTGTAAGTGTACATTTAAAAAATTAAAAACTTTTTGGACTGTGAAACATCAGTCTGCTTTTTTGTGTCAGGCTCACAGCGTATACTGTGCCCATTTGCCCAGTGCCACCACTCATATCTTGTTTAATAGTAGTGTAAGTGTACATTTAAAAACAAAAAAAACTTTTTGGACTGTGAAATATCAGTCTGCTTTTTTGTTTCAGGCTCACAGCTTATACTGTGCCCACTTGCCCAGTGCCACCACTCATATCTTGTTTAATAGTAGTGTAAGTGTACATTTAAAAAAATAAAAACTGGGGGCGGAGCCAGCTATCAACGGAGCAAGTCGCACTTTTTCAGAGCTCCTGATATTTCATCGATCTTAATGGTTTAAATGCCTATATTACCCAACTTTTAAAAACCTTCTCAGCTACTTTTATATAGAACTCTATCTGCCTACTATTTATGGGGAAACTATACTATACTGAATAGCCCTATAGCCCCAATCCTCTAATTCCCACTGATAGGCAGAGCGTGTGGAAACATGGCCGCGCTCCTTCTAACCCAGATAAAGGAACTGCTCACTCTGCATAACGCAGCTCTCCTAAAAGCTGTGGACACAGCTTTCAAGCCTTCCGCTGCTCACTTTATCTTGCCTGACGCCCAAATCGCTTGTATGGAGCACCGGTCACCAGACATAGTTGTCCCCTACCAGCCGCCATCTTTAAAATCAGCCTCGGAGCAGTTTCCTCCACACCGCCTCACGCAAGAGCAAGCTGAGCTGAGCAACAGTGCAGCTCTTGGAACCTCTACTGAGCGGTATGGCTTGGGTGCAAACAAGCTTGATACCGGATTTGGAAAACCACCATTGAATGAAGCACCACAATGCAATAGAGGGCAATTAAAAGTAGAAATCCCGCACATCAGCTTAGCCCTGCAACCGCTCCTCTGGAACTCATACGGGACACTTGGTTTTTGCAGCGGTGACAACCCGGAGCTGTGCACTTTGAGGGGAGACATGTCGCAGCAGTGTGGGGCCTCTCAGGACTCACCTTCAGTCCCAGTCTGGCGGCCATTACTAAGATTAGAAGCACTAGTGGCTACGCAGAATACAGTCTCCACATCCACGCAGGGTTTGCTGACAGATAGTGAGTTAGCGATCCTTGTAGTCCGCGGATTTGCTCTGTTGGCAAGACAAGCTGATATCAAGCTGGGTATCGGTTAGCCGATTCCCTGCATACACCCTGAGGACATTTTCTCTCTGGACATTTCCTTGGTTGGATCCCTACGGTAGTATGACCCTGGACATGGCTATTATATTTCTATTAGAGGCACAAAGTTATGCTTTACACGTTAGTTCTATATAACAGTTTTGTGTGCTGCACATGCTATTTTAAAATCATTGCTTATTCAACACTTTTGTTATAGTTTGGTGTGCTGTACATGTTATGCTAAAGTCACTGTTTATTTAACATTTTTTGACATGAGAGACCTAACAACCTGGACATGAGGCTTCTAGCCTACCATAAGGTGTCTGTTAATCACTCTATTTAACCCCTTATTGGTGTTTGGTCCTGCATGTATTTTACTATATCTGTTCCCTATCAGAAGCTTTCTGTACTTGGTTATTGCAGCTCTCAAGATGGACATCAGTTAATGGAGGCCTACGTCCCTCTGTTTATCTCACAAGTTGGACTCTTGCATTACAGACTTGGGACTACTCATATTAGTGTGATATGGCTATACCTTTTGATCCCAACGTGACTAGGCATCCTTATCAAAGTTTCTCTCTAACTAGCTTAGTTATATTGTTTATATATTACCTAGATTGTTTGTGGGATGCTGGCAATGTTTCTATACTGTATTCAATCATGTACAGGTCCCTTCTTGTCTACTCTCACTACAAATTTTTAATGTTTCACTACATAGTTTTCTACATTTACAGGCTACCATGCTGTGTGTTTGCTCATTTTGCCTAAGAGTGGATGGTGTGTGTGACTTCTTGTCGCCAGCGGCCGAGGCGGCGGGAGGTTGTTTTCATCAAATAACCTCACAAAATAGTCCTGAACATAGCCTTATAATATAATGCTGCCTGCAGCACATAAGCAATTTTCCAGCTCTGCTCTGTGTACTAATACTGCAGTCTTGTCCCTAACAATATTTCTACAGATAATATATGATCTGGACAAACTCAGATGATCTTGGGACTACTTATGTCAGAATATATCTGTAGGAGTGCTTTAACCACATGACTAAGTATAGCCTTTCCTATGCTCTGTTCCCAGCTCCCCTAGGTTGTCATACCCCCTAGTGCAGGCTGGTCCTGCAATCACATCTGGATGCACAAGGTCACACCTCTATATTTAATGTGAGTGCATTATGGCTCCCCCTAATGGTTGCATTTTACATTTCTGGGCTTTAGTATCTGGAATATAGCTTTTATATATGCCCGGCTAGCCCTCCCCATGGACATAAAGCCTTATTTTCTCACACACATTACTATACTCCTCACCAGGATGCAGTGCTCTATTATATCTTTTTCTTCACTCAGTCTTTTTGTCATAATTATTGTAGGTACGGCCATTAATGTGTATATCCTATTTAACATAAGCCCATTTACTGTATTTAACTTCCCCCCCCCCCCCCCCCTCTTCATTATTACTCTCCTGAAATATACCTCCCTACATGGGAGATTTCACCACGCGGTTTATCTTGTACATACCGCACCTTAGAGATTTTACCGATTTTACATTTCATATCGCATTATATAGTTGGAAATTACATGTTTTGAAGTATAGCTGGATAATTTAATATATCACTAGGACCATCTAAAGTATTTAGCGTATGAGTAATAGAGTAAATGAGGCTCCAGATCTTAGCCCAGTACTTCCTCCAGTATGAATCTTGTTTTTCTACATGTCAACAAATGTATTGTGAAGTATTATATCTGTGCTATCCTTGGCTTAACACCTTGCATTAGTTGTATTGTCTTTTCCATGACCTTAAAGTTCTCACTGTATGTGTAACTATGAAAATGAGGTTCCATATTTCAGTTCATTATTTTTTTGCAATGTGAATCTTGCTCGTCTACATGGAAACTGTTTTATTGCAATGTATTCTATCTGTATTATTTCTGGCTTATTACCAAGCATAAGTTGTATTGATTTTTTCCACAACCTCAATAAAAAATTTAAATAAAAAAAAAAAATAAAAAAATAAAAAATAAAAACTTTTTGGACTGTGAAACATCAGTCTGCTTTTTTGTGTCAGGCTCACAGCGTATACTGTGCCCATTTGCCCAGTGCCACCACTCATATATTGTTTAATAGTAGTGTAAGTGTACATTTAAAAACAAAAAAAAACTTTTTGGACTGTGAAACATCAGTCTGCTTTTTTGTTTCAGGCTCACAGCTTATACTGGGCCCACTTGCCCAGTGCCACCACTCATATCTTGTTTAATAGTAGTGTAAGTGTACATTTAAAAAAATAAAAACTTTTTGGACTGTAAAACATTAGTCTGCTTTTTTGTGTCAGGCTGACAGCCTATACTGTGCCCACTTGCCCAGTGTCACCACTCATATCTTGTTTAATAGTAGTGTAAGTGTACATTTAAAAAAATAAAAACTTTTTGGACTGAGAAACATCAGTCTGCTTTTTTGTGTCAGGCTCAGAGCGTATACTGTGCCCACTTGCCCAGTGCCACCACTCATATCTTGTTTAATAGTAGTGTAAGCGTACATTTAAAAACAAAAAAAACTTTTTGGACTGTGAAACATCAGTCTGCTTTTTTGTGTCAGGCTCACAGCGTATACTGTGCCCACTTGCCCAGTGCCACCACTCATATCTTGTTTAATAGTAGTGTAAGTGTACATTTAAAAAAATAAAAACTTTTTGGACTGTGAAACATCAGTCTGCTTTTTTGTGTCAGGCTCACAGCGTATACTGTGCCCATTTGCCCAGTGCCACCACTCATATCTTGTTTAATATTAGTGTAAGTGTACATTTAAAAACAAAAAAACTTTTTGTACTGTGAAACATCAGTCTGCTTTTTTGTTTCAGGCTCACAGCTTATACTGGGCCCACTTGCCCAGTGCCACCACTCATATCTTGTTTAATAGTAGTGTAAGTGTACATTTAAAAAAATAAAAACTTTTTGGACTGTAAAACATCAGTCTGCTTTTTTGTGTCAGGCTGACAGCCTATACTGTGCCCACTTGCCCAGTGCCACCACTCATATCTTGTTTAATAGTAGTGTAAGTGTACATTTAAAAAAATAAAAACTTTTTGGACTGTGAAACATCAGTCTGCTTTTTTGTGTCAGGCTCACAGCGTATACTGTGCCCACTTGCCCAGTGCCACCACTCATATCTTGTTTAATAGTAGTGTAAGCGTACATTTAAAAAAATAAAAACTTTTTGGACTGTGAAACATCAGTCTGCTTTTTTGTGTCAGGTTCACAGCGTATACTGTGCCCACTTGCCCAGTGCCACCACTCATATCTTGTTTAATAGCAGTGTAAGTGTACATTTAAAAAAAAATGACAGGAGGTTAGGGGGCGGAGCCAACTGGCGACTTGGATGGCAGCATCTAGCTAGAGCTCTGCACGGAGCTTAATAGGAAGATTGAAATAAAGTTTATAAACCTACCTAAAAAACTTAATCTATAATCTAGTCACTTAGCTAAGCTGCTGAGGACTGTGTTAGAGTCTGCAAATACCCACCATACCAGACTAAAACAACGCTAACTTGGAAGCTGAGACCGGGACCGGTCAGTGAGACCTGCATATTAGCAGCAGAGAGGAGACCTAGTAGCTGACTCGGGGCCGTGATCTTACACGCTGCGCTCTACACTCTCACTCTCGGGCAGTATTGCTACTCCAGCTCTGGAGGGTCGGGGATCCGCTCCGAAGCCTTTCTGCCTTTAACGCCTAGGAGACTGGTGTATCACATTGCGCACCTCCCGTGAATGAGAGAAGGAGGCCTCATCTAACCCACGCGGTGGAACTGCTGACTGTAAGTAGGAGCAGTTTTGTCACACCTATATGACAGCACCATTATATTGTTAATATACCTGCCGGATAATACAGCTACCCCCTGGGACTACTAAAAAGAGACTTTACAGCTTAACCCGTTTTAATGGATAGCAGCCAAACTCCTTCCAAGCTGTGGCGCGAAATCGCCATTTTCACTGCCTCCACATACTAGGGCTGCTGACGATTGTTCTGGTTTCTCTTAGACACATTAACTATACACCCTCTATCATAACAATCGAAGCAAATAGAGAGTCTGAGAGAGTGGTTTGTCCCCCCCCTGGGAAATACCAGTATGTCATATGAGTGATAATATGTCACTAAAATGCATTTATAAGTGTTGATCTGTGCTTCTGATTTTTAGCTGCCCACGTGGAAGTTTGCACTGCTTGTAGCCACTTTTAAATTGATATAATTACTCACAAGTCAACTGTGGAACCCAGCAGATTTCTCATCTATTTTATACAGGATCTAAGCAATTAAAAGCACTCCTATATATCTTGGCACTCACACTGAATGGGAGATAATATTGGTATACTTTTTTCTTGATTCAACTAATACTTAGTGGAGGGAGCAAACATCAAGAGGAGAGGCTGGAATTTGATAACTGCACTGTTCTCCAGATTATTAACACAGCCCATATATTGCACTTCAGCATCTTTTGTTTCCCTTTTTCTCTGGAGCTTAATACCTACTTTCAGAAACTTCAGCTGACAACCTATTTCATTGAATAATCACATTGCTCCCACAGTATATGATCACATCTAATGGAAATAGCCCAGAGTACACAGTAACAAGTTGCCCTATCATCTGATAGAAATCTGTCATAACTGTTGAACTGCTTATTCAAACTATCTACATATTTGAAGAGCTTCATATCTTTGTTTTCCATTCAAAAACTCATCCACAACAACTGAGAGCTCTATTCCTTTTCATACTCTCTGCCTTTAACAACGGCAATCACCACACAACTTCATAGATAAGAAATGTGAACACTTGATCCCACTATAACAAATTTTGCAACTATAGGCTGCTGCATCAGTCTTATTGTCCTCACACCCATAATGTGAGGTGGAGTGTAATTTATTGCTTTGACCTGCTATTTTTATCTCCTCAGCGCCCCAGAGAGTCATTTTACTGGTTACACACTGTTATTCTAATATTGTGGATCAATCATATATACAGATAATTTGTGTTTCTATCATTATAACTGGTGTGCCCTCTCCTTTCCTTTCCTGCCAGACTAAAGCTGGTGGGTCATATCCCTTGTCCCTGCCCCAAATTGTCATATAGTGACAGCTCCCCTAGGAGAGGTCCACATCAGGTCTCTAACAACAGCAAACGGTCTAGCTCTGTATGGTTTTGGATTGGTATTTACCATTTATATTGAGTATATCTGTATATATTGCTAATGTGAAGTTAAAAAGGTATAGGTATTATTTAACAATTCTTCTTTCAGGAGTACCCGTTCCTATCCTAGCCTTCATACAGTAAATATGTGTTAAGCTATTAATTAGAAGGTGGTTTGGGACCCTAACTCGAGCACGGCACTGCAGGGTTCCTGGTCTATTATTTCACATAAATATCAATATATCTGTTTCCAACTGCCATGATGTTCCACTCCAACAGGAAAAAACACAGACAAGCAGAGGCACCTAAAAGAACTGTAGCTGACCAATTTCATAGTAAATTCACAACTGAGAGAGATTTATCAGACGATGACTCGAGAGAGTCTCCCCTGAGACAAGAAGATGAAAGTATAACACATCCCTCAGGATCTAGAACCTCGGACAACAATGAAGCCTCCTCACTTAGAGAACTTATCAATTCCCTATCAGCCAAAATGGATACCCATCATACTTCTATGAAACTAGAACTCAAGGCATCTGTTGCTGAACTTAAAAGAGACATAGCCACACTCGGAGAGAGATCAGATATCTTGGAGCGTAAACATGAAGATCTCGCTACAGACCATTCAAATCTTCTATCATATACCCAAACTTTAGCTGAACTAATTTCTGACCTAGAAGGTAAACTCGCTGATCTCGAGGATAGGTCACGGCGCAACAATATCCGCATCAGGGGTATACCAGAAAATATTACAGCGACTGAACTACCACAATATCTGATGAACATGTTTGTTGCTCTGTTGAACACTCCCCAAGACTCAGACTACAGGATAGATAGGGCTCATAGAGCACGTAATGCTAACCAAGCACAACCGAGAGACGTAATTGTTCGTCTACACTATTACGATTTTAAAGAAAAAATCTTGAAAGCGGCTACCTGAGCCATACAAAGAGATCCTGTTTTTTCCGGACCTTTCCACTCACACTCTAGCTAAAAGAAGGTCGTTCTTTCCAGTCACTCAGTGTCTTCGCAAACACTCCATAAAATACAGATGGGGTTTTCCAGTGAAACTCTTTTTTCAATTGGATGGCAACACTTATACCATTTTCAATCTCAAACAAGGAATGGAGGTTATGGGGAAACTAGATCTTCTTCAGAAATCTGCTACAGTCCAGTCTTCTAAGCTTGACCCACAGTTAGAACCACAAAAAGTTTATGTGCAAGATTCTATCTCTGAAGCTCATCCCCCTTTACTTAGAGCTGCAGCCCTGGAGTGGGCTCCAAAACCTAGACGCTCACCCCCTCCTTCTAAAAGGAGAACCTTATCTGACCAAGAACCCTCTTGAAGTGGTAGATGGGCCCAAACTTAGCTTATCCTCCATATTATTGAGAATGTTAGAGGTTCTGTTGCTACCCTTTGATACCCACCAGGGTGCTTTTTGTTATCAATAGCAATCTGGTATCACCGGTTGAAATGTGTACATTTGTCTTTCTGTGATGTACCCGTGGGCTTGAAGCCCAACAAGTTTTCTTAAATCAGTTTGGTTAAATTATACTAAAGTTGTTTCATTCCAACAGTTTAAAGTGCAGAAGTGCTGTCATGTTAAAATTGTTCAGGTTATATTTAATATGTTAAGATGGATCTAAAGAAAGGAACAAGGAGACTTATCTAAATTCTGGATGTGTAGAATATCTCTTGTAGCTCCACCCTAGCAGCAGAAATTCCAACTGTTAACATGTACATAATGGATGTGTAGGGTGGGTCATGAGAGATCTATGTTTTAAAATATGTAACACTGGATGTCTTTATCTCCTTATCTAGCAAAACATGAGAAGTAAACATATCAAAAGTAAATATTTGTAACCCTGATACGATATGGGGTATGTGTAGACGGGATACATAATTTGAGGAACTATGTACTTGGTTATTACTCAATTTTTCTCCTTCCAGGAACACTGGAACTTCTCTTAGAAATGACCTCAAACCAATGTTTGAAACCTCCCAGTACACATAGCTTAATCTTTCTATCTTACAATAGTTTTAAGACCCTCCCCCATGGTTTATAACATTTCCAGTAACACTCTTACTAGAGGTGATATGTCTTTCTATAATACTTATCTAATTCTCAACTTTATAGAGTTGGGGTCCCTCCTCCTCCTCCTTCTATCTTATCTAAGTATATTATTCTCTCCCAGATTAACGCAGCCTATATACACATTTCTCATTTCTCTCTTTTTCTTACTATTCCAATATAAAGCTCAAGTACCACGCTCCGTAGCAAATTGCATACTAATTAATCGAAAGATTCAATCATTTTTATGGTCTCCCCCCCCCCCCCCCGCTGGCCTAATATAGTAGACCATAAAAGCTGATACTACTACTTCGGTTACTTACTTAATATTTTAATATTATTGTCATATAGCTATAGTATATATTATTAAAGCGGTGCTTATCCGCTGACATATCCCTAATCTCCCCCATCGTTGTATTTTTTTGTCCTTTGTACCAAGACCTTATACAATCACAAAAACTAATAATCATACTGACAAATAATATCCCTAATTAATCTTCTCCCTCTATAATTTAGCTCTGAGTAGAGACACTTTCTATAGACCCTCTAGTACACACTAGTACGTTAGCTCCGCTACACTGCTAGTCTCTACAGTATTCTTTCCAGCTCATCCTACTTCCTTAACCTTGTCCCCCTTTACCCCCCCCCCCCCTTTTTTTTTCTTCTTCTCTCTTCTCTTTAGCAATCATGCATCTCCAAATAATAACTCATAATGTTCAGGGTCTCAACTCCCCTACAAAACGGAGTCTTCTTAGTAAATACCTGAGAGATTTTAGGGTAGATATAGTCTTTTTGCAGGAGACCCATTGGACAAGTTCGCAAGAAATACCATACTCGATTAAAAAAATTTCCGATATGGGCAGAAGCCTCACATACATCTAAAACTAGGGGGGTGGCCATACTCATTAAAGCGGATATAAGGGTGGAGGTCTTATATAGAGAATCAGACCCGAATGCTAGATATACGATCCTTATATGTAAATTGAATGATCATGTGTATACTTTGGCCAGCCTATATGCCCCACACACCAAACAGATATCTTTCCTGAAAAAATTCTTGAAACTCCTCTGTCAGATTAAACAAGGCACATTAGTTCTTGGAGGGGACTTTAACCTAGTATGGGACCCAACAACGGATAGAAAGACTCTAAAACCACTTAGGTCAGACAGGCCGATATCCTCTTTAGCAACGGCATTTAGGTCAATAATGACTGGCGCTCCAACCATACAACAGATCAGGATTTTACTTACTACTCTAAACCGCACACAATGTTTTCAAGAATAGACTACATCTTTGTAGAAGCTCCCACTCTAGATGAGATCACTAGCATTAAGATAGGTGCGATATCATGGTCTGATCATTATCCGGTAGTTGCCTCATTCTCAAACCCGGTGAGAGCCCGTAGAGGTAAATGGAAATATCCAAATTGGTTAGTTGTGAATCCCAAGATACAGGGAGAAATGGAGAACGAGTTAAGTGAGTTTCTTAAGATTAATGAGAATGGACAGACTAAGGCTCAAATTGTATGGGCCTCCCTAAAAGCTTATATTAGAGGCTTTCTAATAAAAAAAGCTGCCCACCTTAAACAAAAAGCAGATAGAACATTGGTGGAACTTACCTGTCTATACAGACTCCAACTAGAAAAACAGAAATGAAACCACACTCAGATAGGAGCTAAATCTTTAGAAACTATAAAAATGGAACTTCGTACCTTGGAACTCAGTAAAGTGCAAAAAACCCTTAGCCAATTTAAACAAAAATTCTATTATCATAGCAACAAAGCCAATTCCCTTTTAGCAGCCAAGCTCAGAGGCAGACAAGCCCAGAGAATTATTCCCTCGATCATGTACAAAAATAAATTAGCAATAGCTCCAAAGGATATAGGGGAGATGTTTAAATCATACTATACAAGTTTGTATAATATTCAGGAAGAGTCGGCCCCCCGTGCACTATCTATCCCAGAGATTCAGACCTTTCTGTCAGGTTTGAGATTGCCGAAAATAGACAATAAAGCCTCTGATATGCTAAGCGCACCTATCTCAGTAGAAGAGGTGATGCAGGTAGTGGGGCAACTGAAAAATGACAAAGCCCCGGGAACAGATGGTTTCACAGGAAAGTTTTTTAAGATGTTCGGCGAATTTATCTATCCTATCCTTACAAGGACATTCAATGAGTTTATGACCACAGGAACATGCCTTGAGGAATTTCTATTGGCTGAAATAATAACTATTTTAAAGCCAGATAAAGATCCCCAATTATGTCAAAGTTTCAGACCCATCTCATTGATAGACATTGATACAAAACTTTATTCTAAAATTCTTGCTAATAGGCTTTCTAAAATAATAGGTGTGATTGTTCACACGGATCAAGAAGGCTTTATACCCAATTGAGAAGGCCCAGATAATACGCGTAGAATTATATCTATTTTGTTAGAAGCCAAAGCTCGGAGAATCCCTTTCCTGGCCCTGTCCTTAGATGCCGAAAAGGCGTTTGACAGGGTCAGGTGGGACTATCTACAGTGGAGGCTCCTCCAGTTGTGCACATTCGCACGTGAACCCCCCAGGGGGCAAGGAGGAAAAAAAAAATGAGCCAAAAAAAAAATCAGCAAAAAAAAAAAAATGTTTAATTTTTTTTGTTTATTTTTTTTTTTTTTATTAGTGTGTGTGTGTTATTATTTATTATAATATAATGTAGGCTCTGTTTTTTGTAGCCACCCCACTAGCCGCCCTCTCAGCCTGCTGTAGGACCGGTAATATTTAAAAATATTATATACCACACAAGGATAGATTAGATTTGAAGCAGGAGGGAGCTAGGACCCAGGCGGACGCTGACGTCACCGCATCAGTCACTAGCGTCTCCTCCTCGGTCTGCTCTCACTGCACGAGTGCGTGCACTGTGCACACCTGGCAGAGACATGGCAGAGCAGACACTGATCGCACGTGCGATCAAGCAAAACCCTATCCTGCACAGTGATCTCTATGCATCACTGTGCAGGCGTTGCTCCTCCCAGCCCGGCACTGGTAATAGAGCCCTATTCGCACAGGCTGAAGTGTGCGAGCTGACTTCAGCCTGTGCTCTGGCTCCACCCACGGTCTGCCTGTCATGGTGAGTCTCGCCTCTGATACGCTACTAGCGTCACGTGACCGCCCCCACAAGGCTCCTCCCGCTCAACGGCGCGAAAATCGCATTGAGGAGATAGCCGTTGAGCGGATAGGAGCCTTGTTTACAGAGCTCTGACCTGTTTTGTTCAACTTTACTTGCCTCTAAAAAAAAAAAAAATTAGCCCTTGCTGGCAGCAGACGTGGTGTTGTTGGTGGTGGCTGCTGAGTGCTGACACTGAGTCCAGGACTCCTGACATAAATTAATTGAATAACATAACAGACAGACTTACTTATATTAATAGATAATTTTGCCAATAGTTAGCTTAAGCTGCCTTAGTAGTGGGCACTGGCCAGTGGGCCTTATTTTGCTGCAGGCCTGCAGCTGCTGAGCTTATTAGTTTAGTTTAAACTTTTAAACTAACTGTAGTTAGTTAACTTAATTAAACTTACACAACAGAGTTGAGATTACTTAGAGAGTGAGTGTGAGACAGACACCAGTGTGTGTGAGAAAAAAAAAGTTATTTTTGTGTTTTAACTTAACATTTAGAGTACTTAGGTAGAGTTCTCTCTTAAAAAAATTGGCTTTAGTCAGTAAGTTTAGTGGAGTAATTTGGGAATAATAAAATAATATTTTTGTCAGCAGATTGCAATTAGAAGTTTTGCAAAAAATATTTTTTTTTTATTTTTTTTTTACAAATACAGAAAGCAGTTAACTGCTGTGCTGCTGTTGATACTACTAGTTGTTGACCGTTGACGGCTGTCACGGTTGCTTACCATTAAACATTAATACATTTAATTTAAGTATTTTAGCAGATTAATTAGCTGATTGCAATTAGAAGTTTTGCAAAAAAAGAACAAAGTTTTTTTTAACAAAAAAAGCATTTAACTGCTGGAGCCTGTGCTGCTGTTGATACTACTAGTTGTTGACCGTTGACGGCTGTCACGGTTGCTTACCATTAAACATTAATACATTTAATTTAAGTATTTTAGCAGATTAATTAGCAGATTGCAATTAGAAGTTTTGCAAAAAAAGAACAAAGTTTTTTTTAACAAAAAAAGCATTTAACTGCTGGAGCCTGTGCTGCTGTTGATACTACTAGTTGTTGACCATTGACGGCTGTCACGGTTGTTTACCATTAAACATTAATACATTTAATTTAAGTATTTTAGCAGATTAATTAGCAGATTGCAATTAGAAGTTTTGCAAAAAAAGAACAAAGGTTTTTTTAACAAAAAAAGCAGTTAACTGCTGGAGCCTGTGCTGCTGTTAATACTACTAGTTGTTGACCATTGACGGCTGTCACGGTTATTTACCATTAAACATTAATACATTTAATTTAAGTATTTTAGCAGATTAATTAGCAGATTGCAATTAGAAGTTTTGCAAAAAAAGAACAAAGTTTTTTTTCACAAAAAAAGCAGTTAACTGCTGGAGCCTGTGCTGCTGTTGATACTACTAGTTGTTGACCGTTGACGGCTGTCACGGTTGCTTACCATTAAACATTAATACATTTAATTTAAGTATTTTAGCAGATTAATTAGCAGATTGCAATTAGAAGTTTTGCAAAAAAAGAACAAAGTTTTTTTTAACAAAAAAAGCATTTAACTGCTGGAGCCTGTGCTGCTGTTGATACTACTAGTTGTTGACCATTGACGGCTGTCACGGTTGTTTACCATTAAACATTAATACATTTAATTTAAGTATTTTAGCAGATTAATTAGCAGATTGCAATTAGAAGTTTTGCAAAAAAAGAACAAAGTTTTTTTTCACAAAAAAAGCAGTTAACTGCTGTGCTGCTGTTGATACTACTAGTTGTTGACCGTTGACGGCTGTCACGGTTGCTTACCATTAAACATTAATACATTTAATTTAAGTATTTTAGCAGATTAATTAGCTGATTGCAATTAGAAGTTTTGCAAAAAAAGAACAAAGTTTTTTTTCACAAAAAAAGCAGTTAACTGCTGTGCTGCTGTTGATACTACTAGTTGTTGACCGTTGACGGCTGTCACGGTTGCTTACCATTAATACATTTAAGTATTTTAGCAGAATAATTAATTATCAGATTGCAATTAGCAGTTTTGCAAAAAAAGGTAATTTTTTTTTTTTTTTAAAAACTGCTGTGCTGCTGCTGATACTAAAATTAGGCAGTAAACCGGCATATTTAACATTTTATATTTTATATATAGGGAGCTATATTATTATAATTATTATAAGATATTACCTATTAGTTGTAGTTGATATTTTCTAACAGCTGCCTGCAATATATTTTATAACAACCAGCACCGCAAAACTACTTGCCGTTGCCTACTAGTGTTGTAGATTTTCTAACAGCTGCAGAGCTACCTACCTACAAGTTATATATTACATAACAACTGCCAAACTATTAAACTATTACTGCAAGTTGAGTTGTATATATTCTAATAGCTGCAGAGCTACCTACCTACAAGTTATATATTACATAACAACTGCCAAACTATTAAACTATTACTGCAAGTTGAGTTGTATATATTCTAATAGCTGCAGAGCTACCTACCTACAAGTTATATATTACATAACAACTGCCAAACTATTAAACTATTAATGCAAGTTGAGTTGTATATATTCTAATAGCTGCAGAGCTACCTACCTACAAGTTATATATTACATAACAACAACAAAAATATTAAACTTTTAATATATTTTCTAACAGCTGCAGAGCTACCTACCAGGCTACCTACAAGTTATATATTACATAACAACCACAAACCTATTAAACTTTTAATATATTTTCAAACCGCTGCAGAGCTACCTACCTACAAGTTATATATTACATAACAACCGCCAAACTATTAAACTATTACTGCAAGTTGAGTTGTATATATTCTAATAGCTGCAGAGCTACCTACCTACAAGTTATATATTACATAACAACCGCCAAACTATTAAACTATTACTTTAAGTTGAGTTGTATATTTTCTAACAGCTGCAGAGCTACCTACCTACAAGTTATATATTAGATAAGAGCAAAGGACTGTTCTTTGTGTGTAAACTAACAGTTAAGATGGCACTTAGTAAAATTAGTGTGTCTGAGCTAAAGCAATTACATTTTTCAATGTTGCCCATTGAAAGAAAAATGGAAATTAAAATGCTCAGGCCAACACCTATGCTTAACCTTACCCAGGTGACAAAATGTAAAACTAGAGATTACAAAAGAGAATTCAAACCCGAGGTATATGATAAATATCCATGGATTTGTGGTTGTGAATTATCTAACAGGCTCTTTTGTTTTTATTGTCTCCTGTTTGCAAAACATAGTGGGGATTCAAGCTGGGTGAGTTATGGTGTCGCCGATTTATCACATTTAAGTAAAAAAACCAATAAACATAATTGCTCCCAATCACATTTAAACTCCACATTAGAGTTTAATTTGCTAGGAAGGGTTGATATTCGGCAACAACTTGACAGTGCATATCGTTTAAATATTAAAAGACATAATGAGCAAGTAACGAAAAATCGCTATGTTCTTTCCAAAATAATTAATTGTATTTTATTTTGCGGCGCATTTGAGCTTGCACTTCGAGGACATGACGAACGCGATGATTCATTAAATCCAGGCATTTTCAGAGGTCTTATAAACTTCTCAGCAGAGCTTGATGCATCTCTAAAAGAACATCTCGCTAGTGCCACTGTTTTTAAAGGAACGTCAAAAGAAATTCAAAACGATTTATTAGACTGTATGCTTACTGTTTGCCAGAACCAAATAAAGAAGGAAATCTCAAATGCAAGTTTTGTAGCAGTGATAGCAGATGAAACTACTGATGTTTCATCTGCCTTCCAATTGGTTGTTGTTTTTAGATACATTATAGGTAACGGACAACCGGTTGAGAGATTCTGGGAATTCACTAATCCAGCTGGACATGATGCAGAATCTTTAGCTACGTGTATTCAAGCTACTTTGGAAAAAGTTATAGACAACCCAGAGAAACTGATATCGCAGAGTTACGACGGTGCAAGCGTGATGAGTGGTCAGCATGCAGGTGTTCAGGCTATAATTAAACGTACCTACAAGAATGCACATTTTGTGCATTGCTATGCACATCAGCTCAATTTAATTGTCAGCCAAGCAAGCAGTTAAAATCAACAAGTTCGAGTATTTTTTTCAAATCTAAGTGACATTACTAACTTTTTTAGTAACTCGCCACAAAGGATAGCTATTCTAGATGAAACTGTTAGAAGAAGGATACCTCATGGTTCAGCCACCAGGTGGAATTTCAAGAGTCGAACCGTCAATACAGTTTTTGAAAACAAGGAACAGTTAATTGAATGCATGGAAAAAATAGAGTCAACATCGAAAAAAGAAATAGCTATAAATCAAGCAGGGGCTATTCGGCGTACGTTACAAGACTCGGTATTCGTGTTTTGGCTTACAGTTTTTCACAATATTATGCCACATGTAGATGTGTTATACAACCAACTTCAGAAAACGCAAACAGATGCGGCACTTATTCGAAAACATATTAACACTTTCCAGCAGACAATGGAAAACGAAAGGAATAGAATGGACACAGTGACCATGACGATATCAGAAACAGAGGAAACATCTAGGAAAAGGAAGAGAGAAAATATTCACATTGCTCAGACTGTGGCAGCTAAAGAAATATGCGATGTTATCACAAATCAAGTAAAAGATAGATTTTCTTTTATAACTCACTACTCGGCTGTTTCTCTCCTCCAAGTGGAAAAATTTGCGGATTACGAGAAAAAATTTCCAAATCAGCTTCTTGAACAAACATCAGCGGTTTATCACACATTACAGAAAGATCGCCTGAAAACTGAACTAGGAGTAATTTACAGAAGACCAGATTTCCGAAATATGAATGGTGCCATCAGTCTTCTACAGTTTGTAATAGAAAATAACTTGGACAGTACTTTCTCGGAGACCTACAAACTGTTGCAAATTATTTCGACTATTCCCGTGACAACTGCTGAGGCTGAGAGATGTTTCTCAACTTTAAAACGAGTTAAGACATTTCTAAGGAGCACCATGACTGAGGAAAGACTGACTGCTCTAGCCATGCTCACAATTGAAAAACAATTGATCAATGACATGCCTACATTCACTGAAAATGTTATTGATTTATTTGCCTCAAAAAAAGACAGGCGGATTGACTTAATTTACAAAAATTGTACTTGAGTTATCAACATTCTGTTTTAATCTTTACCGTTGAAGTTAATTATTAAGCACTAGTGTAATAGAAATAATCTTCTTTTGTAGAAAGTAAAATGTTGGTGTATTTATATAAATGTTGCAACGGCCTTTGGCTGCATTGCCTAATATCGAACACTGGGGGCTAGGGCAACAATAATTGAGATGTGGTTTTATTTCTCTATAAAGTGGAAGGTTCTTTAAATCCAGGAATATATATATTTTCATAAATGTACATTCAAGATACTTATTATTTCGCAGCTTTGATTAATCATTTGGTTAATATATATGTTATTATATAATTTAACTGAGCATGTATATTTTAAGACTAGACATGAGTATACTGAAGAGTATGGATTCTTGTATATTAATGTAAATATTAGACATGGTCATAATATTAAATATTATAAATATATATATAAATATATATATATATATATATACTTACTACTGATAATATCTTAAGAGATTAACTTAATAGTCATTTTGCAAACAGGATCTTGTTTTTATTGTCTCCTGTTTGAAAAACAAAGTGGTGATTCAAGTTGGGTGAGTTATGGTGTCGCCGATTTATCACATTTAACTCCAAAAATATAAATAATTGCTACCAATCACATTTATACTCCCCATTAGAGTTTAATTTGCTATGAAGGATTGATATTTGCCAACAACTTGTCAGTGCATATTGTTTGAATGTTAAAAAACACAATGATCAAGTAACCACAAATCGTTATGTTCTTTCCAAAATTATGAATTGTATTCTATTTTCCGGCACATTTGAGCTTTCACTTCGAGGACATGATGCACGCGATGATTCATTACATATTGGGGACTTAAAAGGATTGTAATTTAATACTTAGTATGATAATAATAATCAGCTATACTATTAACTATTTGAAATCAATTGATTAATCATTTCATATTCTGATATTACATTGCATTTAATTAGAATTCTGTAGTGATTGATTTATTGTAACAATATTTATATTTCCTTATTATCCCACTTTAATATAAATATATTCCATATTTGAAGTCATTCCTTAATAAAGTATAGGAGTATATAAAACTATATGAAAATTAGGTACAAGTCATTTCATATGAAATTTTGTCTTCTATATGCTTGCATCGATTCTGAGCTAGAAAACTTTTCCAGATGTATATGTGGATTCACACCTTCAAAAGTATTGTTAGTCTCATCATTTGTATATCATACAAGGGATAATTACATACTTTCCTGAAGATTGAGCATATCAGAACTAAAGTACAGAATTGTTTCTCTGTCACCCCAGAGAGGTAACATGGTTATCTTGTTTGTAGAGATCTAATTTCATTAAGCGATTAAGTAAAGAACCTTTTGAAGCTTAAACTTTAACAAATGTTCCCTTTGTATATTTTTTAGATATCCTGCCTGTGAGCTGTATTGGAGCATAGTATTTATATATAATTGATGTTACATTTCATAAAAATATATTTCATATCTGAGTACATAACTTTAATACAGTTTGTGTGCATGAAATCATATACAGTTGTATGAAAAAGTTTAGGCACCTCTGACAATTTCCATGATTTTCAGTTATAAATAATTGGCTGTTTGGATCAGTAATTTCATTTTGATCTATCAAATAAATGAAGGACACAGTAAAAATTCAGTAGTGAAATTAGGTTTATTGAATTAACAGAAAATGTGCAATATGCATCAAAACAAAATTAGACAGGTGCATACATTTGTGCACCCTTGTTATTTTGTTGATTTGAATACCTGGAACTACCTAGCACTGATTAATTGGAATTTGGAAGACAAAATTGGTTTGGTGAGCCCATTAAGCCTTAAACTTCATAGACAGGTGTATCCAATCATGAGAAAAGGTTTTAAGGTGGCCAATTGTAAGTTGTTCTCTATGACTCTCCTCTGAAGAGTGGCAACATGGGGGCCACAAAACAACTCTCAAATGACCTAAAAACAAAGATTGTTCAACATCATGGTTTAGAGGAAGGCTACAAAAAGCTATTACATAGATTTAAGATGTCAGTGTCCACTGTGAGGAACATAGTCAGCATGGTGAGGATATGGAAGACCACAGGCACAGTTCTTGTTAAGGCCAGAAGTGGCAGGCCAAGTAAAATATCGGATAGGCAAAGGATGATAAGAACAGTCAAAAACAGTCCACAGACCACCTCCAAAGACCTGTACTACTGGGAATATTGTTGAGGGTCTCATGGATTCCACTCAATATCAGCAGATACTTGAGAATAATGTTGAGGAATCAGTCACAAACTTCAGTTGAAGTTACCCCCAGGCCGGGGCTGGATATCTCAAGAAGACGATGACCAAAAAGACTGCTGTTTCAAATGGGTGGGGCCATTTGATGGGCGTGACTTTCGCAAACGGGTGTGGATTTTAAAAATAGGTGTGGCTTGATAAAAGGGGCGTGGTTTTTAAAAAGGGGGCGTGTTTTCCAAAGGGGCGTGGCGTTCTAATAGGGGCAGGGTCTTGTGCACCCCATCCTAAAAATTCACCAGCCGCCACTGACTATCTATGGGAAGTACTTCGGATCTTTGGACTTCCATCTATTTCTACGTCTTCATTACAACTAACTCCATCTAAAATATCACTAACATTCCAGATCTGTTTTTATAACTCCACAGAAGGGGAAGTCAAATATATAAAGTAAAATAAATCGCCATTAGAAAATAAGCTCCAACTCAGGGACATACTTAAAGGGACAGTCAACACCAGAATTTTTGTTGTTTTAAAATATATATAATCCATTAATTCCCCATTCCCCAGTTTTGCATAACCAACATAGTTATAAAAATACATGTTTCTTTCTAATGACACAGTGAGTCCACAGATCATCATAATTACTGTTGGGAATATCACTCCTAACCAGCAGGAGGAGGCAAAGAGCACCACAGCAAAGCTGTTAAATACCACTCCCCTACCCATAATCCCCAGTAATTTTCTTTGCCTGCGGTACAAGGAAGAGGTGAAGATTTTGGTGTCTGAATTCATTTCACTTTAATCAAGATTTTATGATTTTGAAAGCATAGTAGGTTTGCTCTGATCTTTCCTTTCATAAGGGGGTATAGTCGTGCTCCACGTTAGTCGCTTCAGTAGGGCAATGGTGGCTTTAAAGCAGTTAGAAACTTGTAAGGTGAAGCTCTTGCTGCGTTTTTCTAACATTGTTGCTGCCATGTTATTAAAAGCCTGAGTAGGTTTACTCTGTCTTTCTTTTCTACAGGTCTATGTTAGGAGCGGCATCCTCTCATACCTTGTGAGCTGTCTACATGCCAGACGGCTAGATGCAGGTAAGTGCCTATAGTCTTCTGGGCTGGGAGGCTGGCACTTCAGAGTCTATAAAAATCAAGAGGGCTCTCTGCACTTTTTTGTTAATGGGACATAGAGTCCTTGGTAGAGGATTTACTTTAAGGCATGATGCAGGCACTGGGATGCACGTGGCAAGGAGACAGTTAACTCCCTACAGGAATGGGAAGGGTTAATTTATTAATGTTTATTTATAATAGAATGACAGTTATAGAGCTCAGAGGTATATTGGTTTAGAGGCACAGACAGTGACTAAGGAATTAACTTCATGATTTCTGGTTATTATTTAGCTCTAGCATACATTAGAGCTCATAGAGATTGAAACCTTTGGTGTGCGCCCTTTATTTTCAGGCTTTGCAGGTTATAGGGGTGAGAGAACTTTTAGAAGGGGTTGTCTTTTATTTTTGAGATACTTAAATATTGCTAGAAAGAAGTGGAAATAGAAATGAGGCGTGATATTGAAATATATTTTTGCGCCTCATTTCTATACTGCTGCTGTGTCTCCGCCTTAATTTTTCTGCTGCGGAGAGATGCGGTCTCCCTTTTGGGTTTTCCAGGTCCAATCACCAATCCCCAACCTGTACTCGATTGTGCGAAAGGAAGTAATGGCATGTGTGGCACACAGTGTTGGGGCAAGGGTCCATCTGACCACTGATAGCTGGTCTGCAAAGCATGGTAAGGGCAGGTATATCACCTACACTGCGCATTGGGTAAACCTGCGCACTTGCAGGCAGGCCTGCTGCCACCTCCTTTACTCCTCCTACTGCATCCTCTTCCATAACCTCCTCGGCTGAGTCCTCTTCTGCTGCTGCGTCTTGATCCACATCAACGGCACACCCCCAGCTCCCCATGTACTATTCCACATCCCGGATACGGCAGTGTCACGCCGTCTTGGGGTTGACTTGCCTGAAAGCAGAGAGTCACACCGGACCAGCACTCCTGTCTGCCCAGAATGCACAGGTGGATGAGTGGCTAACTCCGCACCAACTGGAGATTGGCAAAGTGGTTTCTGACAACGGAAGTAGAGTAAAACACAGAGGCGCCTCTGTGTTTTACTCTTTTTCATATTTTGTACATCAGGATTGCCATCCTTTGACAGAGTGCTGCCTCTACCTTTGGATCATCAAGGATATATAGACTTTTATTTTTATTTTTAAACAACTTGTTTACTCCATTTTTTAGGTTTGTTGGTATTGGGTTTTATTTTATTGTATTTTATTTATATTTTATGTTTTATATTAACTGTATCCGGTATTGCCATTTGATTATTTAAATTTAGTATACTTTTGTATGACCACTTAATAAGGAATATTTACCAGTACATTTCACCAATCGTTGTGAATATTCACAATAAGGAAGCGCCCCCTAAGGGCGTGATGTGTTATTAGTTCACATCACTCTCTCTATATATATTGACAACGGAAGTAATTTGGGGGCGGCATTGAAATTGGGCAAGTTGACACATGTGCCGTGCATGGCACATGTGTGTAATCTGATTGTACAACACTTGGTGCATAAGTACCCAGGCTTATAGGACGTCCTGATGCAGGCCAGGAAGGTGTGTGGCCATTTCAGGCGTTCCTACATGTCCATGGTGCACTTTTTCGATATCCAGCGGCGAAACAACATGCCAGTGAGGCGCTTGATTTGCGACAGCCCGACACATTGGAATTCAACACTCCTAATTTTCGACCGCCTGCTCCAACAAGAAAAAGCCGTTAACGAGTATTTGTATGACCGGGGTGCTAGGACAGCCTCTGCAGAGATGGGATTTTTTTTTCCACGTTACTGGACGCTCATGCGCAATGCCTGTAGGCTCATGCGTCATTTTGAGGAGGTGACAAACCTAGTCAGTCGCACCGAAGGCACCATCAGCGACATCATACCATTTGTTTTCTTCCTGGAGCATGCCCTGCGAAGAGTGCTGGATCAGGCCATAGATGAGCGTGAAGAGGAAGAATTGTGGTCACCATCACCACCAGAAACAGCCTTATCAGCATCGCTTGCTGGACCAGCGGCAATGCTGGAAGAGGATTGTGAGGAAGAGGAGTCAGAGGAGGAATGTGGCTTTGAGGAGGAGGAGGAGGAGGAAGACCAACCACAACAGGCATCCCAGGGTGCTCGTTGTCACCTATCTGGTACCCGTGGTGTTGTACATGGCTGGAGGGAAGAAGATACCTTCAGTGAGATCACTGAGGACGAGGAACGGGACATGAGTAGCTCGGCATCCAACCTTGTGCAAATGGGGTCTTTCATGCTGTTGTGCCTGTTGAGGGACCCTCGTATAAAAAAGGAGAACGACCTGTACTGGGTGTCCACGCTACTAGACCCCCGGTATAAGCATAAAGTGCCTGAAATGACACCGAATTACCGCAAGTCAGAAAGGATGCAGCAGTTCCAAAATAAATTAAAAAGTATGCTTTACACAGCGTATAAGGGTGATGTCACAGCACAACGGGATTCTAACAGGGGAAGAGGTGAAAGTAATCATCCTCCTCCCACGACCACACCGGCAAGGACAGGATGCTTTACAGACGTGTTGTTGATGGAGGACATGCAGAGCTTTTTAAGTCCTATGCATTGCCACAGCCCTTCGGGGTCCACCCTCAGAGAACGACTCGACTGACAGGTAGCAGACTACCTCGCCTTAACTGCAGATCTCGACACTCTGAGGAGCGATGAACCCCTTGACTACTGGGTGTGCAGGCTTGACCTGTGGCCTGAACTATCCCAATTTGCGATAGAACTTCTGGCCTGCCCCGCTTCAAGTGTCCTGTCAGAAAGGACCTTCAGTGCAGCAGAAGGTATTGTCACTGAGAAGAGAAGTCGCCTAGGTCAAAAAAGCCTCGATTACCTCACCTTTATTAAGATGAATGAGGGATGGATCCCGAAGGGACTGACATTGGGCGATACATTCGAGTAAAAAAGGCCTGATGAGATGAGCTGCCTTGGGCTAAAAATGGTCCACATGCTGCTGTATTTTATCTGCGAATGCTGGATGACTTGCGTGACTTTTTTTTTTTTTTTAATATTCTTTTATTTTATTAACATACATAAGAAAAACACAGACAACATACAAATCAGGTACTATCCTCATTACATATAAACAGCATGTCTCCAAAAAGGAGATTCCCAAATACAGAATAGAAAAAAAAATTATTTCCCCTTCTGGTATCCTCTATCATATCCTCTATTCCCTCCTTCCCCTGTCCCTCCTTCAAAAACGACAAAAAAAAAAAAAAGAAAAAGGGGGAGGGGGATTCTCTCCCCCACCTCCTCCTCCACTCCCCTCCAAATAAATATATCTAATTTGATCTACCCACTTATCTCTACTCAATCACCTTCCCCTCATCTACCCCTCAAGTCAACTTTAAGTTAATAATTTGCTCAATGTAGAGTACACAATCCTCCTTTTGGCTACAAACAAAGTCCCTCAAATTCTTAAGGAAACCACTTCCTCTTGCCCCATTTAATTTAAATTCAAAAGCTGCTTTAATTGCTGAGTCCAGCAGGAGTTTTTTGACTTCCGTGATAGAAGGTATTCTAGAGGTAAACCAGTTTTTAAAAATAAGCGTCCTAACAATTACTATTACTGTAATTATAAAATTTGTTTTCTTTTTCCAAGAGATATGAATTACCAGAAAGGGAATAGAAGCCCCTTCCAACTGTATCTTCCCTTTAACTATCACAGAGAGGTAATATTCTATTTTTGCCCAAAATTGTTTAAGCTTGGGGCATTCCCACAGCAGGTGGTTTAGGTTAGGATCTTGAGAAGAACATTTAGGGCAGACATTGGTTACTTTCCTATCCCATTTAGCTACTCTACGAAGAGTTAAATAATCCCTCTGTACTATCCTAAATTGTGTCTCTCTATAATACAAGGATGTAAAAAGTCTTTGAGTTAATTTAAGACTATTCAATAATGCTTTATCTAAATCCTCCAGACCTGCTATTTTTGCCTGTATTGATTCCTTTTCTTCTATGGACATAAGGAATCTATAAATAACCGCCAATGACCTTTATTCAAGCAATTTAGGATCAATAAGGGTATGATCAACCCATAATTGGGGAAAAGTCTTATTTAAACTAAGAATATAGCTTTTTGCTTGTAGGAAAAAAAAAGTATGTTTTCTTTGCATTTCTGAGAATTTTTTCTGAAAATTATCAAATGAGTATAGTTTATCTCGTTTGTAATCATAGAAATCCTTCACAATCAAAGGTTTGAATGGTGACCATGTATCGTAGATATCAGACATATTACCTAATGGAAAATTCCCATTCCCCTTTATCGGCAGCCATTTCGAGATTCTTTGTGAAAGTCCCAAACCCCTAGATAGATTTCTCCAAGTCCGTATTATATCTCTATATAAAGGATGTTCTGAGATAGTCCCACCTAGTTCTCTATCAGAAGCAAATAAGACAAAATTCAGAGAAAATGGGGAGCAGACCTGATTTTCTAGGAGCTCATCTGAATATATAAAAGACAGACTTAACCAATCCACCGGGAAGCGTAATATAGAAGCACAATTATACCATTCTAAATTCGATAAAGCTAGACCTCCTTTACAATACGGTTGATACAGCTTAGAAAGCTTAATTCTAGCTTTCCTGCCACTCCAAAGATAATACCTCAATGCTTGGTTAAAACGCCAATTCTTAATAAAAAATGGAAACATCCTCAGCGTATAAAGGATTTTTGGAACAATAAACATTTTAAACAAAGCCACTTTACCCGTTAAAGAAACTGGGAGTGATGCCCATATTTTCATCTTGTCTCCAGTATCTCTTAAAACTGTTTGAATATTGTCTCTGTACCAATTCACCGTATTGGCAGAGATTTCCAATCCCAAATAAGTCAGGGTTTTAGTTTCTATAAACTGATAGGGCTGGTGCTCCTCTTGGTTATGTTTTAATCTTAAAATTTTAGACTTTGCAAGATTAATCTTATAAGCCGAGACTAAGCTATATTGCTCAAAAAGGTTCACAATCCCATCAATCTGCTCTTTAGGCTTAGCAACAGATAACAGAAGATCATGTGCAAATAAGGCGGTTTTAAATTTCTCCTTTCCTATTCTGATACCAATCAGCAGTTTTCTCAAGCTAATAGCCAAAGGTTCAATTATCAAATCAAACAGTAGAGGGGACATAGGACACCCTTGTCGGGTTCCTCTTGTCAAACTAAAGGTATCCGAGATACCATTATTAATCAATATAGAAGCTTTGATATCTGAATAAATATTAACAACAAAGTCACTAAATTGTCCAGTAATTCCAAACTTTCTCAGAACTTGTACCAGGAAGGGCCACTCCACTCTGTCGAAGGCCTTCTCTGCATCCAGAGATAGTAGGAAGGCCTCAGGGAGAGCAGAGCAGCCCCCCCCCCCATAATGGCAAATTATGTGCAAAATTTTTCTTATATTGAACTCTGA
Source organism: Bombina bombina (assembly GCF_027579735.1). Classification (NCBI taxonomy): domain Eukaryota; kingdom Metazoa; phylum Chordata; class Amphibia; order Anura; family Bombinatoridae; genus Bombina; species Bombina bombina. The sequence continues at coordinate 337,780,741 of NC_069506.1, forward strand.
TGCCCTACCCATGATAAATCCCGCCTGATCCCGATGAATTACCCCAGGGAGAATTGGCTTCAATCTATCCGCCAGAATCTTCATTAAGATTTTGTAATCAAGACCCAGCAGAGAAATGGGTCTATATGAGGCAATATTTGAAGGGTCCTTATTACTCTTAGGAATTAAAGTAATATTCGCCCTTTTAAAGTTTTCTGATGTTTTAAGGCCTAAACTAAAATAAGCATTATAAAGATCCCTCAAAACTGGACCAATCTCAACCCGCAACATCTTATAAAACTCAAGAGGCAAATTGTCCGGTCCTGGGGTTTTCCCCCTGGTCATCATATTGATAGTTTTTTGGATCTCATTTTCCGTAATTGGTTGATTTAAGGCCTCACAATCTTTCTTTGAGATCTGGGGAATATCAGTGCCATCCAGAAATTCTGTAATTTTGCACAAGTCTGGACATTGTGATGTATACAAATCAGTATAGAAATTCTGAAACAACTGTGCAATTTCCTATAGCTTTGTATAAATTGTATCTTTTACTTTCAGAGCTGCAACTGGCTTCCTCCTAGTTTGTCTTTTAAATGTTAAGGCCATCAATTTACTGGCCTTGTTGCCAAATTTCGAGAATCTAGCAGCATTTTTATAAAGGAGTTCCTGTGCCTTTCCTAGCAAAAAGGTTTCTCTTTCTTTCTTAATTCGAAAGTAATTATTTGAATTTATATTGCTTGGATTTTTTAGGTATAAGGTATATGCTTCCCTCACCCTATATGAAAGATCCTTATCCTTCCTCGCATTTTCCTTTTTTAATCTTGCTACATAAGTGTTGATTTCTGCTTTTAGATATACCTTAGCAGTCTCCCAAAATAATTGGATGTCCTCTCTGCAATGGCTGTTAAACGCTTTAAATTTTCCCCATGAAGTGATAAGGAAGTTTTTAAATTTAACCAAATCTCTTAAATATGTGGGGAAAAAAAACGAATTAAAAGTAAAATTCTTCTTTGTTTTAAATGATAAATTCACTGGAGCATGATCTGACAGAACCAAATCATGTATAGTACACTTCTCAATTCTAGAAATCAAAAATTCAGAAACAAGAAACAAATCTAATCTCGAGAAGGTATTATGTGTTTTTGAACAACACGTATATTCCATATTACTAGGGTTTAAGAGTCTCCATACATCTACCAAATTTAACGATTCATAAAGTAGATTCAAAATCTTATTTTCAAACTTAAGCTGAGAAGTTCTATATTTACCTCTAATATTATCAGAACCCATTTTCCTTCTGTCCAAATAAGAATTTGGAGTCACATTAAAATCTCCTAATAATATTATCCTATCCTTTGAAAATGTAGCCATACTTCTCACTTTCAAGTTCCAAAACTTTTCCTCAGGGTTATTTGGGCCATAGATGTTGACCAATAAATATTACTCATTTTGAATAATGAGTCTAATAATTAAATATCTCCCTTCCTTGTCTTTCTCTACCCTAAGGATTTTATAATCTAGTCTTGTATGGAACATAACAATTACCCCTCTAGATGACTTAAAATAAGATGAGAAACACGCCTCTCCCAACCACTTTGCTCTTATTTTACTGTGCTCTTTATCTGATAGATGCGTTTCCTTTAAACAGGCTATATCAAAATCTTTTTTGCTTAGGTGCTTTAACACTGCCTTCCTTTTAACTGGGGAGTGAATCCCCCCCCACATTCCACGTCAAAATTTTACCCATTGACTAGATGTATAGGGGCAGAAAGTGGAAAGGAAAACAAGGAGAGAGGGGAGTGGAGGAGGAGAGTCCAAGGGAGAGAAGAGGAAAAAAAAAAAAAAAGGGGTGGGGGGCGGGGATAAGGGGGCACCCCCTTTTCAAAAATTATTATACAGTCGACCCCCAATATCTCACCCTTAAACATTGTATTAGTTGAAACAGGCTGACAAATTTTACACAAGATTAACCAAACTAACATCACATACACAATATCTATTATACATATTTTGTGCATAACCCAATGTGCTAAAAAAAATAAAAAAATAAGAGGGGGGGGAGGAGGGGCACCCCCTTTTCAAAAATTGTTATACATTCGACCCCCAATATCTCACCCTTAAACATTATATTAATTAAAACAGGCATAATCAACCTCTTCAATTTAGTGCAAACATAACAATCGTGTTGCTTATCTTTAAAAAAGCCAAGCTAAAATCACATACACAATATCTATCATACATGTTTTGTGCATAACCCAATGTGCTAAAAGGAAAAAAAAAAAAAAAAGGAACCCCCATTTCAATGCTCAAAATTATATACTCAAATTCCATTCCCTTCACCCTTATATTAACATAATCCAACTTTTTTAATTTATATAATCATCACAACAGTGCTATTTATCCTCGGGTAGAATCCATCGGTAATATTTGCTCCACATTGTCCCCATATCACATACATGAAGTCTATCTTCTTAATACTTGTGCCTACTTTGTGCAAAGTCCACCTTAACATATTGCAGAATTTATACATTTAATGTGTGTGTATTTTTTATAAACATATATATATTTTTTTAGCATGAAGGAAAAAAAAAAAAAACCCATCCAAGGAGACAAGGGACCAAGGGCCCTCATCAAATATATTGTAGCAAAAGAACAGAGGACTCTCAATAAATACATTAATTTTGTAGAAAAAGGACAGAGGACTCTCACCAAATACATTCATTTTTTGATTCATTCTCTAAAAATACTTGAGCGGCTTCAGGTGAATCAAAGAAAAAAAAGTCTGGTCCAGATTTAATCTTTAACTTTGCTGGATATAGAAGAGAAAAAAATCTATCTTCAGAGACCAAGCGGGTGCATATAGCAGAGAATTGTTTCCTCTTCAGCGATGTCTCCATAGAGAAGTCCTGGAATATTAAGATCTTTGCTCCTTGGTACTGTAGCAGCCTCTTTTTCCTATAGGCCCTTAAAACCTAATTTTTCCCTTGAAAGTTCAAGAATTTTGCTATCACCGGCCTAGGTTTCCTCGCCTCCAGCATGGATTCCTCTTGTTCTCTTCCCAGCCTGTGGACTCTTTCAACTGTGAATATATTGCTTTTTGGGTTTAGACACAATAATTTAGGGAGTAAGTGCTCCATAAAATGCTTTAGATCCTGATATTTCAAGGCTTCCGGAACTCCAATCAGTCGCAGATTACTCCGCCTTGACCTATTCTCCATGTCGTCAACTTTACTACTCAGAATTGCATTTTGTTTCTGGAGTGCTTCTATTTGTAGCTGCATAGTGTTTTGGTTATCTTCACAGTTTGAGATTCTCTGTTCTGCTTCCCTTAATCTCTCTGCTTGTGTTTTTAATTCTTCTAATATTGTGTTCACTCTTTTATAAAATTCCTCTATTTTAGGACTGATTAACTCTGCCACCAAAGTTGCAATTTCACCAGCATTTGAGACCTCTGAATTCCTCTCTTCAAGTATAGACTTATTTGGGGAGACAGCAGAAACTGCCATTTTATTGCTTTTTTTCTCTGAATGTTTCAGTTTAGGTGACATTTTAGGATGGGTAAGATATCTATCCATGTATACAAAATTTCCACTCTGTTAATCACCTGGACTTTATTGTAATGTTAGACCCACAAATTTCAAGGGGGGTGGATAATTCTCTTTCAGATATCTACTCACACATAAGTTGTTCTCACACATGTCCCACTAAATACCATTGATATCAACTGTTTAGCAGGTATTTATCAGTTTATCAGTGTGTTACCAGTGTTATAAGAGGGAAGGGAAAACAACACTGTATAGTTTGGAAGCTAATAACCAGGCTTCAAATTTCTGTCACAGTTGCAAAAAGTTCATCCAAACAATACACACTCAAATAGATTTTTTTCCCCTTAATTTTTCCCTGTATTCCTTCTCTTTTCTTTTTCTTCCCCTTTTTTTTTTTTTTTTTTTTTAAACCAAGATGACTCAAAATAATCCAATATATCTCAATCCTGGACCGTTATAAAACCATTAAGGCAGTAAGCAGTGGATAAACACAAAAGCACTTCAGGCAATCCTTAAAACAATACACAGCCAGGTAAGAGTTTATGTAGTCACTTTTCTATATAGCAGTCAGCAGCTTCCTATTTTTTCTGAATATTGCACTTTCCTTTCCCTTTGTGGGGAGGGTGAAGACCTCAATAGAGGATATCCTGTGGCTACAGGGCGTCCCCTTCCAACCTCTGAATCACCCCACAGTCACAGCAATGTTCGGCAGCTCACCTTACCCGCAGGTGACTCCTAGACCCTCCTTGTGATGCTGCTCTTGCAGCCTGCACGTTCTCCTGTGCCTTAGCGCTCACCCCACCTGCTTCCTCCGGTCGGCTCTTTTCTTTGCTGGCTCTTTTTCTGTGTGCTATACAGGAACTCTCCCTCAGCCTCCAAGAAATCAGCAGGGTTTCTTGACCCCCAGTCGTGGCAGACGCGGTTACCTCTATTCCGCTATTGCTGTCTCCCCACATCTGGGTTTCGCGCCTCACGTGCTGCGCAGTGACGTAGCAGCAAACACCCCCCCCCCCAATGGGCGGAATTCGACTTGCGTGACTTATCTGCCACCAACTAGGGTTCAAGCTGTAATGTTTTAGGGCACTTTCTGCCTGGGAAACAAACATCAATTTTTCTGGCCGCTGCTACAGCAGTGGCTGCAACAATACCTAATTTTTCAGGCATGTGTACATGTCAATTTTTTCTGGCCTCTGGTGCTGCACTGAGGCTTCAAAAACCAAACCAAAAAAAAAGGCACGTAACAGGGATTAAACTGATAGGAATATTACTACTTAACACACCACTCCTATCTGGTGGCACATTAGATTGCACGCACAGTGCCCCAAATTTGAAGTAGGAGGACCGACCAAGCATCTTTTTCCATCTCCCGGTTCCTAAAATCCATGCCATATACACGTCCCCTGATAGGGGACATAACAGGGATTAAACTGCTAAGAATAGTACTACTTAACACACCACTCATATCTGGTGGCACAGTAGATTGCATGCGCAGTGCCCCAAATTTGAAGTAGGAGGACCGACCAAGCATCTTTTTCCATCTCCCGGTTCCTAAAATCCATGCGATATACACGTCCCCTGGAGCCGCAACTGCCTCTGGGAACCTTACCATGGGTCCCAGACCGCACGTCTTGTAATTCTCTGTCTGGGAAATTATCTATCTATCAAATCTATCTATTTATCTATCAAATCTATCTATCTATCTATCTATCTATCTATCTATCTATCTATCGTATCTATCAAATGTATCTATTGCATTTATTGATCTATCTATCTAATCTATGTATCTATCTATCTATCTATCTATCTATCAAATCTATCTATCTCGTGGCCGGACTGTTATCTGACAGCCACTTGTGTTTTGGCCAAATGTCCATCGGCCAAATGTCCGTCGGCTAAAAGTCTGGCCACGATTGCATGCGCAGTGCCCCAAATTTGAAGTAGGAGGACCGACCAAGCATCTTTTTCCATCTCCCGGTTTCTAAAATCCATGCCATATACACGTCCCCTGATAGGGGACATAACAGGGATTAAACTGATAAGAATAGTACTACTTAACACACCACTCATATCTGGTGGCACAGTAGATTGCACACGCAGTGCCCCAAATTTGAAGTAGGAGGACCGGCCAAGCATCTTTTTCCATTTCCCGGTTCCTAAAATCCATGCTATATACACATCCCCTGGCACCGCAACTGCCTCTGGGAACCTTACCATGGGTCTCAGACCGCACGTCTTGTAATTCTCTGTCTGGGAAATTATCTATCTATCAAATCTATCTATTTATCTATCAAATCTATCTATCTTTCGTATCTATCAAATGTATCTATTGCATCTATTGATCTATCTATCTAATCTATGTATCTATCTATCTATCTATCAAATCTATCTATCTCGTGGCCGGACTGTTATCTGACAGCCACTTGTGTTTCGGCCAAATGTCCGTCGGCCAAATGTCCGTCGGCTAAAAGTCCGGCCACGATTGCACGCGCAGTTCCCCAAATTTGAAGTAGGAGGACCGACCAAGCATCTTTTTCCATCTCCCGGTTCCTAAAATCCATGCCATATACACAGTCCCCTGATAGGGGACGGAACAGGGATTAAACTGATAGGTATAGTACTACTTAACACACCTTATAATAACGCAGAGAGAGGCAACGCAGAGAGAGGAGTCTGAAGAAGAGGAGTCAGAGGAGGAAGGTGGCTTTGAGGAGGTGGAAGACCAAACACATCAGGCGTCCCAGGGGGCTTGTTGTCACCTTTTGGAGACCCTTGGTGTTGTACGTGGCTGGGTGGAGGAAGAGACCTTTAATGACATCAGTGAGGACAAGGAACGGGACATAGCTAGCTTGGTATCCAACCTTGTACAAATGGGGAGTTTGCGGTTGTGCAAATGGACTGTTTGCAGTTGTTTGCGGTGCGTTAAACGGGGAGTTTGGTGTGTCACTGTGAAGCGGGCGTAACACCACCTGATCGATACGACATCATACCTGATGTTTTAAAGCACGTTATTCCAAACAATTTAGGAATGTTAGGTGATTTTACGGAAAATTTTAAGTTCGCAACATCACTACATATCACTGCTTCCACTAAAATCAAAACTCCTTGAAAAACTATTTTACAATCGCCTAACCTACTTCCTGTCCACCAACTCCTTGCTTGACCCACTGCAATCTGGATTCCACCCAAAACACTCAACTGAGACTGCCCTTACCAAGGTTACAAACAATCTTCTTTCTGCAAAAAATATTGGCCACTACTACTCATGTTACTCGACCTCTCAGCTGCCTTCAACACAGTTAACCACCCCATCCTCCTACAGACCCTTAGCTCTTTTGGCCTCTGTGACACTGCTCTTTCCTGGATTCATTCCTATCTTTCTCACAGGTCTTTTTCTGTGTCATTTGCCGGCGACTCCTCCTCTCCTATGCCTCTGTCTGTTTGAGTACCTCAAGGATCTGTTCTGGGTCCTCTATTCTTCTCCATCTATACTTGTTCACTGGGTAAACTTATCAACAGTTATGGCTTCAAATATTACCTCTATGCTGATGACACCCAGATCTACCTCTCCACCCCTGCTCTCTCTCCCTCTGTCCTTTCTCATGTCAGCGACTGCTTATCTGGTATTTCTTCCTGGATGGCCTCTCACCACCTAAAGATTAACATGTCCAAGACTGAGCTCCTTCTTATCCCCCCTCAAGCTCTATACCGACTTCTGACTTCTCTATCCCTGTTAACGGCATCACCATTTCCCCATCGCCCCAAGTCTGCTGCCTCGGAGTGACACTTGACTCAAATCTATCCTTCATCCCCATATCCAATCGCTTTCTACATCCTGCAGCAACCATCAACGCAATATTTCCAAAATTCACCCTTTTCTGAGCACTGACACCACAAAGCAAATAATCCACTCCCTTGTTATCTCCCAACTTGACTACTGCAATAACCTACTCGCTGGCCTTCCTCTTTCCTGCCTCTCCCCCCTTCAATCCATCCTAAATGCCTCTGCCAGTCTGATCCACCTTTCCCGTTGATCTGTATCTGCTGCACCTCTCTGCAAGTCCCTTCATTGGCTTCCCATTCACAGCAGAATTAAATTCAAAATTCTCACCCTTACATACAACGCTCTCACAAATGCCACTCCCCCTCTATCTATCCTCTCTTATACACAAGTATACTCCAGCCCGTCCACTAAGATCCAACAATGACCTGCTCCTTGCATCCGCAGCTATCACCTCCTCTCATGCTAGACTGCAGGACTTCTGTCATGCAGCACCTACCCTCTGGAACACTCTCCCCCATGCTGTCAGGCTTTTCCCTAATCTGTCTTCCTTTAAATGTTCCCTGAAGACTCTTCTGTTCAGGGAAGCCTACCACCCAACTCAATAATAAATTAATTTCACTTACCTAACATTTCCCTCATTTAACTCTGTATTAACATCTTTCCCAATCTTGCAGTCCTCACCTCCTGTTTCTCAACCTCCTGCTCTTCTAGATTGTAAGTTCCCACAGGAATAGGGCCTTCAAACCCTCCTGTATGTGTTTGTAAATTGTGTCCTGTCTCTTACAAGTCTTGTATTGTTTTATTTAAATGAATTGTATCCATGGACAGCACTGTGGAATATGTTGGAGCTTCATAAATAAAGTATAATAATAATAATAATAATAATAATAATAATAATAATAATAATAACAACCTAACTAAACATCTACAGATAGAATCCCAGAAACATCAGCTATTTCTAAAACAAAAATATTATGGTGAAGGGAACAAAACGGGTAAACTGTTGGCTAGAGCCTTGGAAAAACAACAATCAAAAAATCTTATGTTCACTCTCTTACTTCAACCTAAGGGGCCATAATAGAAGACACAGCAAACATTGGTAAAACCTTCAAATCTTTTTATCATACACTATATAACCTGTTTCCTAAAAGATTTCCAGATCTACATAAAATAACACATGAGACATATCTTGATAGCGTAGCTCTTCCCAAACTAGACACAAATGATATTAAACTCTTAGAATCTCCAATCACGGGCAAAGAAATATTGGAAGCTATAAAAGAAATGAAACCAGATAAAGCCCCAGGACCTGATGGCTTCTCAAATAGATATTACAAAACCGTTAAAGCCCAACTCTTGCCACATCTGCTTACTTTGTTCAATTATATATCAGATTCTAATGTCTTCCCTGATACTATGATGCAAGCACACATATCAGTACATCCCAAACCTGGTAAAAAAAAAACAGAGAACCCCACAAATTTTAGGCCTATCTCTCTATTAAATGTTGATCTCAAGTTATATGCAAAAATTCTAGCGAATAGAATAAACACATTTCTACCAAATTTAGGCCTCGCTTCCATTGAGTCGTAATTCAGTTTGCGTGCACTCGCAAACCGTTAAATATGCTGTCGAAAGCAATAGCGTTTAACGACTGTTTCCAATGGCGCGTTATACCTCAATATCGGCTGCCGGACTTCGGCTGCCGAAAAGATTTTCGCGTCCCATAGAAAGTAATAGAAGCCGTTAATCGATAAATTATACCAGGTTTCCATTGAAAGCGCTAACCGTTAATACATTGTCGGAGGCTGTCGATACATTGAGATATATTACCCCCAGCTCAACTAGGTGTAAAAGAGGAAAATTGTGCTTTTTGAGACCTATTTTCTATTGAAATTATAAAACTTGCAAATAATGCAAGTGTTTTAATGTAGAAATAAATTGTTATAAGTAATATTTATTGTTGTCTCATGTATAGAAATAGTTGAACTTATATTCTAATAGAAATATCAGTATATATTTAAATATAATAATATATGCAAGAACATATCTACAGAATGCAAACTAGACCTATGCCTAGGGCAGCAAGAAATATTACTTATATTTATGAAGTGTTAAATATAATTATATTAGAAAATAGTATTTGATTATTAAAAATATGGATACGTGTTTTTTTATTTTTCTTGAGAGGCGATCACAGGTAAGAAGCACGGACGTTAAACGTAAATTCTATAGCGTAAGGTCGGGTTACCTTAGCAACTAATTGATTTTCAAGAAATCCGACGTCAGATGGAAGCGTTAACACAACGTTAACTTACAGCTACACGAAAAGAGCGACTGCGCGCAACACGCTAATCTTTTCAATGGAAACCTGGTACTAAAATGCAGCCGTAAATTACTTTTAGCTGTCGGCCGCTTCGGTAGCTTACGGCTCCATTTTTAACGACTCAATGGAAGCGAGGCCTTAGTCTATCATGACCAAGTCGGTTTTGTCCCACGGAGAGAGGCTTAAGATAATATATGCAAAGTATTAAACTTAATGGAATATGTCAAAAATTCAGACACTTCAATATATCTCTCAACTGATGCTGAAAAATAATTTGATAGACTGGATTGGACATTTTTGCAATCCACTCTTCAAAAAATAGGTTTCCCTATGAAATTTATACAAAAAATTCTAGCCCTATACTCCAATTCATCTGCTCAGGATATGGTTAATGGGACACTCTCTGAAAATTTTGAAATCCACAATAGGACACGACAAGGTTGTCCATTATCTCCCATTTTATTTGTGCTTTCTTTAGAACCCTTGGCAATAAAAAAAAGTAATAACCCTAAGATAAAAGGAATTACAGTACAGGACCAAACGTACAAACTGGCAATGTTTGCCGATGATATTCTTATGACACTGACATCCCCATTACAATCCCTTCCAACTGTTCAATGTGAATTGGAAGCATATAACGCCGTTTACAATTTTTTGATAAATACCAACAAAGCGGAACTATACTGAATAAACTTACCAAACTGTGAGTTCACAAAACTCAAGCAACAATACTCCTTTGAAATTCAAAACCAAGCCTTAAAGTACTTAGGGATATTTTTAACCTCCAAAATAGAAGACTTGCATAAATTAAATGATGGTTGCTTACAAGATGAGTTTGCGTACTTGACCTCCTCCTGGCTCCCAAAAAACATCTCATGGTTAGGGAGAATAGCAGCGGCCAAAATGACGCTTCTGCCGAAAGCATTGTATGTTATGCAAGCCCTTCCAATCCCAGGCATTTGTGCAGAAATTCGTAAATTGCAATCTATTATTGATACATATATTTGGAACTGTAGACCTCCAAGAATAGCTAAAAGTATGTTATACACACACAGAGAGGAGGGAGGATTAGAAGTACCCAACCTTCGCCTATATAAACTGGTGATATCTTTAAACAGAGTTATAGATTGGTGCAGACATGGTGATGATTCTTATAAGAGATGTATTCACCTAGAGTCACAATTATTAGATGTGCCTCAGATAGGAGGAATTTGTTGGGCCCCTCAAAAACCCATTTTAGAAACAATCTCTTTATACCCGATCATAAAGGAAACATGGTCAGACTTTATAACTATACGTAATAAACACCATTGTATTACAACACCCTATTTACCACTAACAATACTGAGTGCTAATAAAGATTTTCAAGCTGGCATACTTGGAAAGATGTCCACCATTACTAAATCGATATCACTACTAAACATATGCCTTTATACTAATTACTAGACAATGGACTTTTAGCTCAGAGGTCCACATTGCTAGAGAAAGGTGTGAATCAATTTAGCTCTTGGTTATTTTACCATCAAGTCAGGCATTTGTTTGCTACACATAAATCCATAAATGATATGCTAAGACCGCTCACTATATTTGAAGCCTGTTGCACATCACAAGCTCCCCCTAAAAAGGTAATATCTTAAATGTATAGGGGCCTTCTTAAACCTTACCAAACCAAATTATACGCTTAAATGGGAAAAATAAATGAATAAAACTATATCCCATAACCAATGGTCATTATGGTTTAAAGCCACAGCCAAATCAGCACACTCTGCAACAGCTCTTGAGACTAACACAAAGATTATTACTAGATGGTATTTAACCCCTAGCAAATTAAAACATATGTTTATTGTTTAGCAATGCTATCAACGGATGCTGGAGAGGATGTGGCCAAGAGGGCACTATGTACCATATTTGGTGGAGCTGTGAGGTCTTACGCACTTTTTGGGACCAAATTCATGAACAAGCCTGTAAAATCATTGCTGCCCAATGCTGTTCAATGCATTATCTGATATCCCATGTAAGATTAGAAGAAGTCTATATCAGATCCTGATAAACGATGTTCCTATGGGAGCAATATACTTATGCTTTGTAGAATGAAACCATTCTGGAACAATAAGGTTTAGATGGTCGAGGATATTAATACTATGCTAGACAAGTGAATTTTTGTAAACAATTGAACTGTAACTGAGGTTTTCCTGCATTGTACTGCTAATGTTAATTGTTATGCACATCCTTAGAAATTATGTTTATATTTAATGCCCCTTTTTCTTTCCCCTTTCCCTGTTTCCACTAACTCATTCACTCATCATTTCATAGAGGTGTTCGGACTATAAACACCACATGGTCAGCATTTGGACACCAGCAAGATAATAAATTAATGGTTTAATCTTTCACAGGAGACGTACTCGGATCAACCGTGTCTGGACTATATTTTTACACATGGTGTTTTGTATTTTGAAAAATATTTCTGGTCAATTTATGTTTAAGAACTCCCATCTTTGGAAATGTTGTGACCTTGTTTACTCTTGAAAAATAATAAAAAATAAAATATATATAAAAAAAATACATACGGCTAGATTTAGATTTCTGCGGCCAAAGGGGTGCGTTAGCTACGCGTGTATTTTTTCCCCCGCACCTTTTAAATACCGCTGGTATTTAGAGTTCACAGAAGGGCTGCGTTAGGCTCCAAAAAGGGAGCGTAGAGCATAATTTACCGCCACTGCAACTCTAAATACCAGCGGTGCTTACGGACGCGGCCAGCTTCAAAAACGTGCTCGTGCACGATTCCCCCATAGGAAACAATGTTTGAGCTGAAAAAAAAAAGCAGCGTTCAGCTCCTAACGCAGCCCCATTCTTTCCTATGGGGAAACGCTTCCTATTTCTGCACCTAACACCCTAACATGTACACCGAGTCTAAACACCCCTAACCTTACACTTATAAACCCCTAATCTGCTGACCCCGCTGTCGCTGACCCTTGCATTATACTATTAATCCCTAATCTGCCGCTCCGTACACCGCTGCAACCTACATTATAGCTATGTACCCCTAATCTGCTGCCCCTAACACCGCCAACCTCTATATTATATTTATTAACCCCTAATCTGCCGCCCCCAATGTCACCGCCATCTACCTACAATTATTAACCCCTAATCTGCTGACCGGACCTCACCGCTATTATAATAAATTTATTAACCCCTAATCCGCCTCACTCCCGCCTCAAAAAACGACACCTAACTTCAATTATTAACCCCTGGGTTGTAATGTTGAATAGGGTAGGGAATTTTTTTATTTTGAGGGGCTTTGTTATTTTATTAGGGGTCTTAGAGTAGGTGTAAGCTTAAAATTGTTGTAATATTTTTTATAATGTTTGTAAATATTTTTTTTATTTTTTGTAACTTAGTTCTTTTTTATTTTTTGTACTTTAGTTAGTTTATTTAATTGCATTTATTTGTAGGTATTTGTATGTAATTATTTTATTGATAGTGTAGTGTTAGGTTTAATTGTAACTTAGGTTAGGATTTATTTTACAGGTAATTTTGTAATTATTTTAACTAGGTAGCTATTAAATAGTTATTAACTATTTAATAGCTATTGTACCTGGTTAAAATAAATACAAAGTTGCCTGTAAAATAAATATTAATCCTAAAATAGCTACAATATAATTATAATTTATATTGTAGCTATATTAGGGTTTATTTTACAATTAAGTATTTAGCTTTAAATAGGAATAATTTATTTAATAAGATTTATTTTATTTCGTTAGATTAAAATTATATTTAACTTAGGGGGGTGTTAGGGTTAGACTTAGCTTTAGGAATTAATACATTTATTAGAGTAGCGGTGAGGTCCGGTCGGCAGATTAGGGGTTAATAATTGTAGGTAAGGTAGCGGCGACATTGGGGGGGCAGATTAGGGGTTAATAAATATTATGTAGGGGTCGGCGGTGTTAGGGGCAGCAGATTAGGGGTACATAGGGATAATGTAGGTTGCGGCGGTGTGTGGTCGGCAGATTAGGGGTTACAAATTTTATTAGAGTGGCGGCGATGTGGGGGGGCATCGGTTTAGGGGTACATAGGTAGTTTATGGGTGTTAGTGTACTTTAGAGCACAGTAGTTAAGGGGTTTATGAACTGGCGTTAGCCCAGAAAGCTCTTAACTCCTGGCTTTTCTCTGCGGCTGGAGTTTTGTTGTTAGATTTCTAACACTCACTTCAGCCAAGACTCTAAATACCGGCGTTAGGAAGATCCCATTGAAAAGATAGGCTACGCAATTGGCGTAAGGGGATCTGCGGTATGGAAAAGTTGCGGCTGGAAAGGGAGCGTTAGACCCTTTCTTGACTGACTCTAAATACCAGCGGGCGGCCAAAACCAGCGGAGATCAGATGAAGAGGAGCCTCCACACCGCTGAGGATCGCCGCTGCTGAAAACCACCACTGATTAACACTGCAGAGAACTGCCGCTAAGGATCCGCGCATTGGGGAAGAACGCTCCACACCTCCGTTTCATGACACCTTTGCTCCCGATGAAGATAGAAGATGATGGAGCCGCCTTTTTATTTTTAAGATTCAGGATTTAATAGGCTGTAAAAGAGCTGAATTACCCTTTTAAGAGCAATGTTCATACAAATGCCCCTTTAGGGGCAATGGGTAGATTAGGTTTTTTTAGACTTGTTTTTTTTATTTTGATGGGGTTGGTTGGGTGGGGGGGGTTTACTATTGGGGGTAATTGGTATTTTTTTAAAGTAAAAGAGCTGTTTAACTTAGGGCAATGCCCTACAAAAGACCTTTTCAAGGGCTATTAGTAATTTAGTATTAGGGGGTGTTTTTATTTTGGGGGGATTTTTTATTTTTATAGGGGTATTAGTTTAGGTTTACATTTTTTATTTTGGATAGCTTTGTTTATTTTTTTCTGTAATTTTACATTTTTTATTTTATTGTAACATTAGCTTGGGGGTTTGTAATTTTTTAAACGTAGATTGCCCTCTGGGCAGGTTTATCGCCTAGTATCATATATAACAGCAATGCTATTTGTAGCCTATGTAATATAGAAAATGTATTCAAATTAGCAAGACAAGGTAACAACTAGCAAAATAAATACATACTGAATGAAGATGAACAGATTTAATCATAACTTAACCTGATATGGAAAGAACAATTGTATTCCAGGATTAATGTAATTATATTTCTGAAGTGTTAAGTGAATGAATGCCAACATTATGATAACCTTACATTTAAACCCAAACATGAATGTATTGCTGGGCTACAGTCTTTTCTGGACAGTGCTTTTTTAGATTATTACATCACCTATTCTTTGAATAAGTTGATTTTATTGTACTATCTTGAGGTACAAAATTCTACAATAATAAATACTTTTAAAAGTATTTTTATTTACAACCCATAGTCTAGATAAGATACGTGGATATTTATGGCATATTTTACACAAAATCTAGGAAGTGCACATACACGAGATAGAAAACATTATTGCTGGATTCCTATTGATACTTAAAGGGACAGTCTACTCCAGAATTTGTATTGTTAAAAAGATAGATATTCCCTTTATTACCCATTCCCCAGTTTTGCATAACCAACACTGTTATACTAATATAATTTTTACCTCTGAGATTACCTTGTATCTAAGCCTCTGCAGACTGCCCCTTTATTATAGTTCTTTTGACAGACTTGAAATTTAGCCAATCAGTGCCCTCTCATAGGTAACTCCCCGCACATATGAACTAACACCCTCTAGCTGTGAAAAACTGTTAAATGCATTCAGATAAGAGGTGACCTTCAAGGGCTTAGAAATTAGTATTTGAGCCTACCTAGGTTTAGCTTTCAATTAAGAATACCAAGAGAACAAAGCACATTTGATGATAAAAGTAAATTGGAAAGTTGTTTAAAATTACACGCCCTAGAATCATGAAAGTGTATTTATGACTAAACTGTCCCTTTAATTAAACGTTACATCCATTTTACAATTTTATAAGAAGTCTTTTTTTTTCTTGATGTCCATATAGTATGCAACATCTATTTACTCATTCTGTTGATCCACAAAGCTTCTTGTTCTCCAGTAAACCTCTCATATGACTCATACGATTGCTCTTAATAACATCTCCTTCTAAGTACTTCATTGTTTCATTCATTTGATTTACAGCTATTCAGATTACTGCATATAAAACTAATATTTCTGTATAGCCTTTTATTTCTTACTGTATATTATCTCATAAATGTTCCTATGTTTCCTAATTCTTCTTTTTGCTTCTTATGCCCACAAAATATAACTCTGTTGTTTCATTTAATACACCTTTATATATAACGCCTTCCTGTAAAGTGCCATATTGCATGTGTACATCTATCTTTGACCTGCATTCAAACCCAGTAAAATTCCTGAATAAAACATTACATGAGAGATTAAAGGGATAGTCTAGTCAAAACTAAACTTTCATAATTCAGATATGGCATGCAATTTTAAATAACTTTCCAATTTACTTTTATTATCAATTTGCTTTGTTCTCTTAGTAGTCTTTGTTCAAAACTAAACCTACGTAGGCTCATATGTCAATCATCCTGATCAGATTGGATTGAGATTATTTAAATCCGTCACCTGTTAGGTAGCCGACAGATTAAGCAGCAGTAGTTTTAAGATTGCTGTTACTTATTGGGCTGGGAAGTAGCTGTTTTGTACATGGAGCCCATTGTATTCAATATGCTGCTGGAAAACCCTTAGAAATGGGCTGATCTCTCTCCATCCCCTTTGGGGATTTATTTGTGCTGCTGCCCACTGTTAATGTACATTTTCAATAGCCAATACTGTAGTATTTAAATGTTTAGTATAGATTGTTTTAACAGGCAATAACATTCAAATGACAAAATTAAAGTCAACAAGACATTTATAAACAATTAATTAATTAATTATTATAATTGTAACTGTACTTTGTAATGCATTTTTTATGTGTTTTGTGACACTTTTTAGCTTCACAAAACAATTAAGTTTTTGCGCTCCTCTCGTAATCTAGCCCTTTATAAATTCTATTGTAGAAAGCATTGCACAAGTGTTTTCAGCAGTTATATCTGTATTAACAGCTGATCACACCCTGAACACTTCAGAGTAATAATTTGTCTGACGAAGGGACATCATTATCCTGAAAGCTTTATTTCAATGACCTAGATATAGGTGTAGAAGGAAGTATTACTTTAAAAAATATTGTAAATTGCTAATTATAATCTCTGATGCATCAATATAAAATGGATTTTTATTCATCATCTCTTATGAAACAATATACAATACAACTCTTTAATTATACTTTCTGTTGAAGCAATACACAGTACACTCTAACAGATTTATGCCCGAGTGATAAGGGGTTTATCGCAGGTGTTTGTGAGAGTCGGAAGTAGCGCACCTATTACAATGTAAGAGTAAACACATTGACCTCTAGTTATCAAGCCGTCAACCTCAAATACGCTGGAATTCCGCAGCATATTTGTGGCGAGGCTGATTCGCCTAAGTTATCAAGCCCTTTACACCGGCAAAAGTAGAGTTTTGTGATGTAAGCTTCGATCCGCCGGACTCTGTCCGACACAGATTGATTCTTACGTCACTCCAGATGTTCTGCACACAAGTTCGGCACAATCTGACTACTTTTGCTAGTTATCAAATGACTAGCAGGTACGCTCGGCACTTTTCTGGCCCAGCGTACCTGGTTTTCAAATGGCGGCGGTTTAGGGGTTAATATGTTTATTATAATGGCGGCGGCGTTGGGGGAGTCTGACCATAGCGAAAGTTCATGTTCGCTGCTGCCCGACATCCCATTGATTCCTATGGGAAGTGTCTACACCTAACACCCTAACATGTACCCCGAGTCTAAACACCCCTAATCTGCCCCCCCTACACCGCCGCAACTAAAAACATTTATTACCCCCTAAACCGCCGCTCCCGGAGCCCACTGCAAGCTACATTATACATATTAACCCCTAATCTGTCCCCCCCTACACCGCCGCAGCTAAATAAAGTTATTAACCCCTAAACCACAGCTCCCGGACCCCACCGCCACCTATATTAAACTTATTAACCCCTAATCTGCCCCCCCTACACCGTCGCCACCTATAATACATTTATTAACCCCTATCCTGCCCCCCCTACACCGCCGCAACCTATATAAATTTATTAACCCTATCCTGCCCCCCCTACATCGCCGCAATTATAATAAAATTATTAACCCCTAAACCTAAGTCTAACCCTAACACCCCCATAGCTTAAATATTAATTAAATAAATCAAAATATTATAACTCTTATTAACTAAATTAATCCTATTTAAAACTAAATACTTACCTTTAAAATAAACCCTAATATAGCTACAATATAAATAATAATTATATTGTAGCTATTTTAAGATTTATTTTTATTTTACAGGCTAATTTCAATTTTTTTAACTAGGTACAATAGCTATTAAATAATTATTAACTATTTAATAGCTACCTAGTTAAAATAAAGAGAAATTAACCTGTAAAATAAAAACTAACCTACACTATACTTAAATAAATTATTCCTATTTAAAACTACTTACCTGTAAAATAAACCCTAAGATAGCTACAATGTAATTAATAATTACATTGTAGCTATTTTAGGATTTATATTTATTTTACAGGTAACTTTGTATTTATTTTAGCTGGTTAGAATAGTTATTAAATAGTTATTAACTATTTAATAACTACCTAGCTAAAAGAAATACAAAATTACCTGTAAAATAAATCCTAACCTAAGTTACAATTAAACCTAACACTACACTATCATTAAATTAATTAAATAAATTACCTACAAATAACTACAATTAAATACAATTAAATAAACTAACTAAAGTACAAAAAAAAAGCCAAGTTACAAAAAATAAAAAAAATAAGTTACAAACATTTCAAAAATATTATAACAATTTTAAGCTACTTACACCTAATCTAAGCCCCCTAATAAAATAACAAAACCCCCCAAAATAAAAAAATGCCCTACCCTATTCTACATCAAAAAGTTACCAGCTCTATTACCTTACCAACCCTTAAAAGGGCCTTTTGCGGGGCATGCCCCAAAGAAAAACAGCTCTTTTGCCTGTAAAATAAAAATACAACCCCCCCAACATTACAACCCACCACCCACATACCCCTTCTCTAACCCAAACCCCCCTTAAATAAACCTAACACTACCCCCTGAAGATCATCCTACCTTTAGCCGTCTTCAGCCAGCCAACCACCGATGGAACAGAAGAGGAGATCCGGAGCGGCAGAAGTCATCATCCAAGGGGCGCTGAAGAAGTCTTCCATCCGATTGAAGTCATCATCCAGGCAGCGTCTTCAATCTTCATCCATCCGGAGCGGAGCAGAGCCATCTTCAGACGAGCCTACGCGGAGCCATCTTCTTCCACCAATGACTGAACGACGAATGACGGTTCCTTTAAGTGACGTCATCCAAGATCCATCTTTAAGACATCCGACACGGAGCATCCTCTTCTGGCGATGACTAAAACAGAATGAAGGTACCTGTAAGTGACGTCATCCAAGAATTCTATCAGTCAATCAGAATTAAGGTGGAAAAAATCCTATTGTCTGATGCAATCAGCCAATAGGATTGAGCTTGCATTATATTGGCTGATTGGAACAGCCAATAGAATGCGAGCTCAATCCTATTGGCTGATTGGATCAGCCAATAGGATTGAACTTCAATCCTATTGGCTGATTGCATCAGCCAATAGGATTTTTTCTACCTTAATTTCGATTGGCTGATATAATTCTATCAGCCAATCGGAATCTAAGGGACGCCATCTTGGATGACGTCACTTAAAGGTACCTTCATTCTGTTTTAGTCGTCGCCAGAAGAGGATGCTTCGCGTCGGATGTCTTGAAGATGGACCCTCTCCGCGCCAGATGGATCAAGATAGAAGATGCCGTCTGGATGAAGACTTCTGCCTGTCTGGAGGACCACTTCTGCCCGGCTTGGATGAAGACTTCTGCCCATCTGGAGGACCACTTCGCCCGGCTTGGATGAAGACGTCTCCTGGTAAGTCGATCTTCAGGGGGTTAGTGTTAGGTTTTTTTAAAGGGTGTATTGGGTGGGTTTATTTTTTAGATTAGGGTTTGGGTGGCAAAAGAGCTATCTGCCCTTTTAAGGGCAATGCCCATCCAAATTCCCTTTTCAGGGAAATGGGGAGCTTAGGTTTTTTTAGATAGTATTTTATTTGGGGGGTTTGTTGTGTGGGTTGTGGGTTTTACTGTTGGGGGGGTTGTTTGTATTTTTTTTTACAAGTAAAAGAGCTGATTACTTTGGGTCAATGCCCCACAAAAGGCCCTTTTAAGGGCTATTGGTAGTTTAGTTTAGTTTAGGCTAGGATTTTTTCTATTTTTTTTTGGGGGGGGGGTTATTTTAATAGGGCTATTAGATTAGGTGTAATTAGTTTAAATTTCTGTAATTTGCTTATTATTTTCTGTAATTTTGTGTTTTTTGTACTTTAGCTAATTTAATTTAATTTAGGTAATTGTATTTAATTTAGTTAATTTATTTAATTGTAGTGTAGTGTTAGGTGTTAGTGTAACTTAGGTTAGATTTTGTTTTACAGGTAAATTTGTATTTATTTTAGCTAGATAGTTATAATAACTATTTTACCTAGTTAAAATAAATACAAACTTGCCTGTAAAATAAAAATAAATCCTAAAATAGATACAATGTAACTATTAGTTATATTGTAGCTAGCTTAGGGTTTATTTTACAGGTAAGTATTTAGTTTTAAATAGGAATTATTTAGTTAATGATAGGAATATTTAATTAGATTTATTTAAATTATATTTAGGTTAGTGGGTGTTAGGTTTAGGGTTAGACTTAGGTTTAGGGGTTAATAACTTTAATATAGTGGTGGCGACATTGGGGGAGGCAGGTTAGGGTTGAATAAATGTAGGTAGGTGGCGGTGATGTTAGGGATGGCAGATTAGGGGTTAATAATATTTAACTAATGTTTGCAATGCGGGAGTGCGGCGGTTTAGGGGTTAATATGTTTATTATAATGGCGGCGGCGTTGGGGGTGGCAGATTTGGGGTTAATAAGTGTAGGTAGGTGGCGGCGACATTGGGGACGGCAGATTAGGGGCTAATAAATATAATGTAGGTGGCGGCGATGTTGGGGGCAGCAGATTAGGGGTTCATAAGTATAATGTAGGTGGCGGCGGTGTCCAGAGCGGCAAATTAGGGGTTAATAAATATAATGCAGGTGTCAGCGATGTCGGGGGCGGCAGATTAGGGGTTAATAAGTGTAAGATTAGGGGTGTTTAGATTCGGGGTTCATGTTAGGGTGTTAGGTGTAGACATAAAATGTGTTTCCCCATAGGAATAAATGGGGCTGCGTTACTGAGTTTTACGCTGCTTTTTTGCAGGTGTTAGACTTTTTCTCAGCCGGTTCTCCCCGTTGATTCCTATGGGGAAATCGTGCACGAGCACGTATGACCAGCTCACCGCTGACTTAAGCAGCACTGGTATTGGAGTGCGGTAATGAGCAAAATTTTGCTCAACGCTCACTTCTTGTCTTTTAACTCCGGGTTTGTAAAAACCCATAATACCAGTGCTGCAGGTAAGTGAGCAGTGAGAGAAAACTGCTCGTTAACACCGCGCAGCCTCTAACGCAAAACTCGTAATCTAGCCGATTGTATTTACATGTAATATTATAAAACTAAATTTTCAATTTTGGACTTCACAGTCCCTTTAATGCATTATCGCACACAAATCACGGGTCTGATCAAAAAGTTATCTATACAGTTTACATGTAATTGCTATACCCCGTTGTGAAAAACAAAAACAAAAAAACATGTGTTAAGAGGCGGACTTAAAGGGATTATAAATTATCATATGAGCCTTACTAGGTTTATCTTTCAACTAAGAATACAAAGAGAAGAAATAAAGATTGATGCTAACAGTACATTGGACAGTTGATTTAAATTATATTTCCTATTTGAAAAATGTAATTCACTTTTTCTAACTTGACTGTCCCTTTAAATAATCAACCTAAAGGACTATTGAAAGAATAAAGAGACAAATACAGACTTCAGATCACTACACCACAAAAAATCTGTATTATCACAAAAACACTATAACACTAATAATGAAACGAATACAACACCTTTGCCTAGATTACGAGTTTGGCATTAGGAGGGGTGCGTTAGTTACGTGTACTTTATTTCCTTTGCACACTTTTCTTAACATAGGTATTACGAGTCTCAAAACAACCTCGTAATGCGTTGCGGTAACATGACTACCGCGTTTATTTAAGAAGCGTAATCACGGCAGCGTTAAACATTCTCCCATAGCGATCAATAATAAATGAAAGAAGCACAGATTTTTCAGCTAACACTCGATTTCGCGAGAAATACGCACTGCTCTGTCATATTATGTATACCACATAATGCACAACAAAAACACAGCTCAAATGTACTAACAACAATAACGCAACATAGCACATACGCATTACACATTCACAATTGGAAAAGAAAAAGAATAAACATGATTTACACTAAACGAGGAATACAGAAATACGTTACGATCTTGCAACACGGAACAAAACAACACGAAAAAAGAATTGCACACTCATACACACAAAAAAAAAATTGGCATTCAAGATAACGGAACATTAGTACAAAGAAACATTTACACCACTTCACAAATATGACACCATCACAAATATGGATTTACATTTACAGATAATGTTTTGGGACAATGTTATGCAAAACGATCACTATGACATCATCACATCATACACATTCCACAAATACTAACTCAATATGAGCATGTGCAAATTCACACAACTAATACACATTGCACACATACTAATTACTAACAAAGCACACCTGAACATACTTTACTTGGAAAACCGGTACATCATTAAACATTTACAATAGAAGCATGGCTTGTTTGACTGTGTTGCTGGAGGATTTTTGGAGATTAGAGAGTTATTGGTATTGTGAGATTTAGTAAGTGAGTTAGTTAGTGGTAGTATGAGAGAGTGAGATAGTTAGTGGTATTGTGAGATTTAGTGAGTGAGTTAGTGGTATTGTGAGATTTAGTGAGTGAGTTAGTGGTAGTGTGAGATAGTGAGCTAGTTAGTGTGAGATAGTGAGTTAGTTAGCGGTAGTGTGAGAGAGTGAGTGAGTTAGTTATTGGTAGTGTGAGATAGTGAGTTAGTTAGTTAGTGGTAGTGTGAGATAATGAGTTAGTGGTAGTGTGAGATAGTGAGAGAGCGGTAGTGAGCGAGAGTTTGTTTGGGTGAGTGTGCAAGTGGTTTTTCTGAATACTTAACACATTTACACACAAACACATTCAATACATACATACACTTATCAATAACACTACATACACTCCATGCCCCATCCCCTCTCATACTACACTCCATACCCCATTCCCTGTAATCCCATACCCCATTCCCTGTAAGCCCATACCCCATTCCCTTTAAGCCCATACCACATTCCCTGTAAGCCCATACCCATCCCATAGTTAGATTTTGTTTACATATAACATAGTAACATAGTAACATAGTAGATAAGGTTGAAGAAAGTCCATTGAGTTCAACCTATACAAATCTAAAATACTTACAAAAAGCTCCAGTTAAGATTAAATATCCCCATTAAAATGTGACCCATTTAATGCTAGCAATCATATCCATGAATTTTGTTTATATACAGAAATTTATCCAGACTATTTTTAAATGTATCTATGGTATTGGCATTCACTACCTCCTTTGGTAATGAGTTCCACAATTTTATTGCTCTTACAGTGAAAAAATGTTTCCGTTGCAGGAGATTAAATCTCCTTTCCTCCAACCTTAAATTATGACCTCTTGTCAGAAATAATTTTCTTGGAATAAACAGTGCTTCTGCCATCTCTGTATATGGGCCTTGAATATATTTATATAAAGTAATCATGTCACCTCTCAAGCGCCTTTTTTCTAAAGAGAACAGACCCAGTTTGGCTAGCCTCTCCTCATAGGTTAATTTCTCCAATCCCCTTATTAGCTTTGTGGCCCTTCTCTGAACTTTTTCTAGTTCTGCAATATCTTTTTTTAGCAATCGGTCCCCAGAACTGCACTCCAAACTCAAGGTGAGGTCTTACCAGGGCTTTATATAATGACAGAATTATGCTTTCCTCCCTTGAATCAATGCCTCTTTTAATACATGCTAGTATCTTATTAGCCTTTGAAGCCGCTGCCCTGCATTGTGCACTCATCTTTAGCTTGTTATCTATTACTACTCCCAAATCCCTTTCCTCCTGTGTTTGGCTAAGTCTTGTCCCATTTAAAAAATACGTAGCCTGCTTATTTTTACTTCCAAAATGTAGAACCTTGCATTTTTCCGTATTAAATCTTATTTTCCATTCACTTGCCCATAGTTCTAATTTTAGCAAATCCCTTTGTAAAGAGAGTTCGTCCTGCTCTGACCTAATAAG
The DNA here is from genome assembly GCF_027579735.1 of Bombina bombina. Classification (NCBI taxonomy): domain Eukaryota; kingdom Metazoa; phylum Chordata; class Amphibia; order Anura; family Bombinatoridae; genus Bombina; species Bombina bombina. Next base: position 337,804,825 of record NC_069506.1, read on the forward strand.
TATCATCTGCAAAAATAGAGATGTCGCTATTTAATCCTTGCTCCAAGTCATTTATAAAAATATTAAAAAGAACAGGGCCCAGTACTGATCCCTGGGGGACGCCACTGATTACCTTTGTCCAATCTGAGTATGATCCTTTTACTACTACTCGTTGCTCCCTATCTTTTATTCAGTTATTTATCCATGAGCTAACATTTTCAGCTATTCACAGTCCCTTAATTTTGTGCAGAATCTAAGTATATCACATCAAATGATTCCCCTTTATCTATATTTTTACTTACTTCCTCGTAGAATCTAATTAGATTAGTTTGACATGATCTATTTCTCCTAAAGCCATGCTGATTAGAACTCATAATCTTGTTTACACGAATATGCTCATCAATATAATCCCTTATAATCCCTTCAAATATCTTCCCCACTATTGATGTCAGACTAACTGGTCTATAGCTTCCTGGATCATCCCTGCTTCCCTTTTTGAAGAGTGGCACCACATCAGCTTTACGCCAATCCTGGGGTACCATGCCTGAGGATAATGAGTCTTGAAAAATTAAGAGTAAAGGTTTGTCTATAACAGTGCTAAGTTCCCTTAACACCCTTGGGTGTATTCCATCTGGGCCTGGAGTTTTATGTACCATAATATTTTCCAGTTTTTTCCTGATATCCTCTAAACAAAACCTAGTTAGTGGTATGGACTGGCATGTTCTATTCTGTTCCAAAGTACCATTCAATGGTTCCTCTCTTGTGTATACTGAAGAAAAAAAACTGGTTTAGTACCTCAGCCTTCTCCCTGTCATTATTTATCATGCTACCCTCCACACATTTTAATGTACCTATATTATCCTTCTTAGATTTTTTGCTATTTATGTACTTAAAGAACCTTTTAGGGTTAGACTTAGAATCCTTGGCAATTAATTTTTCATTTTCAATTTTGGCTAATTTGATTGCTTTTTTGCATGCTTTGTTACATTCCTTATAAATATTGTATGCTGAGTCTGTACTATTTTCTTTTAATAATTTAAATGCCCTACGTTTTTTCCTAATTTCTCTTAACACATTTTTATTTAGCCATAACGGCTTAGTTTTTTTATTTTTATTTTTATAACCATATGGTATGTGTTGATATGTATATTTATTTAACAAATTTTTAAATATTATCCATTTATCCTCTGTATTTTTATTAGAAAATACATTGTCCCAATTTATATTATTTAATGATTTCCTTAAATCTTAAAAATTTTGCTTTCTTGAAATTAAAAGTCTTAGGCCTAGATTTGGAGTAACGCTGGTTTTAGGCTACCTCCGGTATTTGGAGTCACTCAAAATAGCGTCTAACGCTCACTTTTCAGCCGCAACTTTTCCATACCGCAGATCCCCTTACGTAAATTGCGTATCCTATCTTTTCAATGGGATTTTTCTAACTCCGGTATTTAGAGTCGTGTCTGAAGTGAGCGTTAGACATCTAACGACAAAACTCCCGCCGCAGGAAAAAAGTCAGTAGTTAGGAGCTTTTTGGGCTAACGCCGGTTTATAAACCTCTTAACTACTGTACTCTAAAGTACACTAACACCCATAAACTACCTATGTACCCCTAAACCGAGGTCCCCCCAACATCACCGACACTCTATTAAATTTTTTAACCCCTAATCTGCCGACCGCCACCTACGTTATACTTATGTACCCCTAATCTGCTGCCCCTAACACCGCCAACCCCTATATTATATTTATTAACCCCTAATCTGCCCCCCAAAACGTCGCCGCCAGCTACCTACACTTATTAACCCCTAATCTGCCGACCGCAAAGCGCCGCCACCTACGTTATCCTTATGTACCCCTAATCTGCTGCCCCTAACACCGCCAACCCCTATAATATATTTATTAACCCCTAATCTGCCCCCCTCAACGTCGCCTCCACCTGCCTACACTTATTAACCCCTAATCTGCCGAGCGGACCGCACCGCTACTATAATAAAGTTATTAACCCCTAATCCGCCTCACTAACCCTATAATAAATAGTATTAACCCCTAATCTGCCCTCCCTAACATCGCTGACACCTAACTTCAATTATTAACCCCTAATCTGCCGACTGGAGCTCACCGCTATTCTAATAAATGTATTAACCCCTAAAGCTAAGTCTAACCCTAACACTAACACCCCCCTAAGTTAAATATAATTTACATCTAACGAAATTAATTATCTCTTATTAAATAAATTATTCCTATTTAAAGCTAAATACTTACCTGTAAAATAAATCCTAATATAGCTACAATATAAATTATAATTATATTATAGCTATTTTAGGATTAATATTTATTTTACAGGCAACTTTGTAATTATTTTAACCATGTACAATAGCTATTAAATAGTTAAGAACTATTTAATAGTTACCTAGTTAAAATAATTACAAAATTACCTGTAAAATAAATCCTAACCTAAGTTACAATTAAACCTAACACTATACTATCATTAAATTAATTAAATAAAATACCTACAATTACCTAAAATTAAACCTAACACTACACTATCAATAAATAAATTAAATACAATTCCTACAAATAACTACAATGAAATAAACTAAATAAAGTTCAAAAAATAAAAGAGAACTAAGTTACAAAAAATAAAAAAATATTTACAAGCATAAGAAAAATATTACAACAATTTTAAACTAATTACACCTACTCTAAGCCCCTTAATAAAATAACAAAGACCCCCAAAATAAAAAATGCCCTACCCTATTCTAAATTACTAAAGTTCAAAGCTCTTTTACCTTACCAGCCCTGAACAGGGCCCTTTGCGGGGCATGCCCCAAGAAGTTCAGCTCTTTTGCCTGTAAAAAAAAAATACAATACCCCCCCAACATTACAACCCACCACCCACATACCCCTAATCTAACCCAAACCCCCCTTAAATAAACCTAACACTAAGCCCCTGAAGATCATCCTACCTTGTCTTCACCTCACCAGGTATCACCGATCCGTACTGGCTCCAAAATCTTCATCCAACCCAAACGGGGGCTGGCGATCCATCATCCGTGGCTGAAGAGGTCCAGAAGAGGCTCCAAAGTCTTCATCCTATCCGGGAAGAAGAGGCGATCCAGACCGGCAACCATCTTGATCCAAGCGGCATCTTCTATCTTCATCCGATGACGACCGGCTCCATCCTGAAGACCTCCACCGCGGACCCATCTTCTTCCGGCGACGTCCAACTGAAGAATGACGGTTCCTTTAAGGGACGTCATCCAAGATGGCGTCCCTCGAATTCCGATTGGCTGATAGGATTCTATCAGCCAATCGGAATCAAGGTAGGAATATTCTAATTGGCTGATGGAACAGCCAATCAGAATGCAAGCTCAATCTGATTGGCTGATTGGATCAGCCAATCGGATTGAACTTGATTCTGATTGGCTGATTCCATCAGTCAATCAGAATATTCCTACCTTAATTCCGATTGGCTGATAGAATCCTATCAGCCAATCGGAATTTGAGGGACGCCATCTTGGATGACGTCATTTAAAGGAACCGTCATTCGTCGTTCAGTCGTCGGCCAGGATGGATGTTCCGCGTTGGAGGTCTTCAGGATCCTGCCGCTCCGCTCCGGATGGATAACCATAAAAGATCCCGCTTGGATGAAGACTTCAATCGGATGGAAGACCTCTTCTGCCCCGCTTGGATGAAGACTTCAGCCGGATCATGGACCTCTTCAGCCCCCCGCTTGGGCTTGGATCAGGACATCGGAGGAGCTCTTCTGGATCGATCGGTGAACCTGGTATGGTGAAGATAAGGTAGGAAGATCTTCAGGGGCTTAGTGTTAGGTTTATTTAAGGGGGGTTTGGGTTAGATTAGGGGTATGTGGGTGGTGGGTTGTAATATTGGGGGGGGGTATTGTATGTTTCTTTTTACAGGCAAAAGAGCTGAACTTCTTGGGGCATGCCCCGCAAAGGGCCCTGTTCAGGGCTGGTAAGGTAAAAGAGCTTTGAACTTTAGTAATTTAGAATAGGGTAGGGCATTTTTTTATTTTGGGGGGCTTTGTTATTTTATTAGGGGGCTTAGAGTAGGTGTAATTAGTTTAAAATTGTTGTAATATTTTTCTTATGTTTGTAAATATTTTTTTATTTTTTGTAACTTAGTTCTTTTTTATTTTTTGTACTTTAGATAGTTTATTTCATTGTAGTTATTTGTAGATATTGTATTTAATTTATTTATTGATAGTGTAGTGTTAGGTTTAATTGTAGATAATTATAGGTATTTTATTTAATTAATATATTGCTAGTGTAGTGTTAGGTTTAATTGTAACTTAGGTTAGGATTTATTTTACAGGTAATTTTGTAATTATTTTAACTATTTTAGCTATTAAATAGTTCTTAACTATTTAATAGCTATTGTACCTGGTTAAAATAAATACAAAGTTACCTGTAAAATAAATATTAATCCTAAAATAGCTATAATATAATTATAATTTATATTGTAGCTATATTAGGATTTATTTTACAGGTAAGTATTTAGCTTTAAATAGGAATAATATTATAATTATTTAATAAGAGTTAATTAATTTCGTTAGATTAAAATTATATTTAATTTAGGGGGGTGTTAGTGTTAGGGTTAGACTTAGCTTTAGGGGTTAATACATTTATTAGAATAGCGGTGAGCTCCAGTCGGCAGATTAGGGGTTAATAATTGAAGTTAGGTGTCGGCGATGTTAGGGAGGGCAGATTAGGGGTTAATACTATTTATTATAGGGTTAGTGAGGCGGATTAGGGGTTAATAACTTTATTATAGTAGCGCTCAGGTCCGCTCGGCAGATTAGGGGTTAATAAGTGTAGGCAGGTGGAGGCGACGTTGTGGGGGGCAGATTAGGGGTTAATAAATATAATATAGGGGTCGGCGATGTTAGGGCAGCAGATTAGGGGTACATAGGGATAATGTAAGTAGCGGCGGTTTACGGAGCGGCAGATTAGGGGTTAATAATAATATGCAGGGGTCAGCGATAGCGGGGGCGGCAGAATAGGGGTTAATAAGTGTAAGGTTAGGGGTGTTTAGACTCGGGGTACATGTTAGAGTGTTAGGTGCAGACGTAGGAAGTGTTTCCGCATAGCAAACAATGGGGCTGCGTTAGGAGCTGAACGCGGCTTTTTTTGCAGGTGTTAGGTTTTTTTTCAGCTCAAACAGCCCCATTGTTTTCTATGGGGGAATCGTGCACAAGCATGTTTTTGAGGCTGGCCGCTTGCGTAAGCAACTCTGGTATCGAGAGTTGAAGCTGCGTTAAAAATGCTCTACGCTCCTTTTTTGGAGCCTAACGCAGCCTTTATGTGGACTCTCAATACCAGAGTTATTTTTATGGTGCGGGCATAAAAAAGCCGGCGTTAGCTACGCGGGTCGTTACCGACAAAACTCCAAATCTAGGCCTTAGTTAAGCCTTTAAAACACTGCATATGAAAAGAGATTTCAAATGTGACCATGTTATGATCACTGTTACCCAAATGTTCTTTAACTTCTATGTTTGATATTATATCTGTATTGTTTGATAGCACTAAATCCAATATAGCTTTATTCCTAGTTGGCTCCTCTATTAATTGTGACAAGAAGTTATCCCTGAGAACATTTAAAAATCTATCCCCCTTAGCTGAATTACTAGTTTCATTTGCCCAGTTTATATCAGGGTAGTTAAAATCTCCCATAATTACAGCACTGTTATTAGCAGCCTTACCTATTTGGATAAGTAGTTGAGTTTCCTCCGGGTCACTAATGTTGGGAGGCTTGTAGTCTTTTTCCTACTTACTCCTTACCCTCTTTTATTTATATCCCTTTCACACTTTGAGCACTTTTTTTCCATTTTTTTATTTATTTTGACCCCTTTCATATGGGCACATTCACTTTTTGTTGGAGTATGTCGGGAGGTTGGGATAGGGGGCAGATTAGCCCGCAGCTATTAGAGCTCATCAAGCAGGAGTTTAGAGAGGAGCTTGTAGAGGAGGTTAGGCAGGAGAGGGGGAGAGGGAGAGGAACAGGACAGGAAGGGGGACAGGAAGGGGGAGAGCAAGGGGGAGAGGATGGGGGGGGAGGAAGCGGTGGGTGGACCCGGCCCCTTTGTTCAAGATGAACAAGTGGCGGCTAGCATAGAGCTTCACAGTCTGGGAAACAGAGGCTCACATCACAGGGGAAAGCCAAGCTGACCAGGGAGGCGAGATATACTATAGAGGAGAAGGAGGCCCTCATAGAGACTTATATGGAGAGGGCTAGGAGGCTGCAGGCTCAGAAGATCACCCCTAGGGAGAAGAGGAAGCTATGGCTGGAGATCAGGGATGCGTTAATGCAGTGGGGGTCCAGAACAGGGATGTTGAGTCTATAAAGCATCGCTACCGGGACTGCAAAATGGAACTCAAAAGAAAGCTCTTGATGGAGAACCAATATATAACAGGGACCGGTGGCGGTCCTGAAATGATTGTGGAATATTCCCGATGGGAGGAAATGTTGCATCCCAGCATCTCCAAGGTGGCCATAGTCGGTATCGGAGGAGTCGATACTGGGAACCTGCCATTATCATCTGCTGGTCAGCTCATTTAATAATATCTTTACATCAAAAATAATGTATTTAAGCAGATGATTAACGCAATTACGCTTTTTTAAACTTTATTACGTAAACGCATTCACAATAACCTTGCGAAAGTTGCATTTCACAAAAAGCCATCACATTAGTATCTAGGCTACAGGTTAGGTGTGCATTTAATCAGACTGAAAACAAAGGCAAAAACACATTCAGATTGACCATATAGATATCAGAAAAATTCTATTGTAAGCAAAAACATTTACATCTTTATTTGAAACTGTGCTAATATCTCAATTTCTTTCTTTTTACAATATACAGAGTCTGAGCTCGGGAGGAGGCAGCACAGCACCCACAGGCTCCTCCTTCACCCAGGTATGAGAGTGGTGAAGATGACTCGCCACCTCGGGGAGACATGGAAGACATCCCTCTATCCTCATCCTCGGAAGAAGCTCCCACTGCAGAAGAGATCCCTGCAGCAGCCCCTCCTGCACCAGCAGCTCCTCCTGCACCAGCAGCCCCTCAGGAGGAGATAGCAGAGCTGCAGATATTAAGAGATTTTCTGGAAGAGATGCGTGCCTCCTGGAGGGAAAATGCGGAAAGCAGAATCCAGCTGATGGAAGCAATTAATGACATTCAACAAGACCAAAGAGAGCTTATCCAAGATCAAAGAGAGCTTTACCAAGACCAAAGATAGATCTTGCATACTCTGAGAGATATATTGCAGGTCCTCCGGGAGGAGCATAACGCACCATCTGCTGCTGGGCCATATGATCCTGGGCCATCTGATCCTCAGCCATCTGATCATGGGCCATCTGCTGCTGGGCCATCTGATCTTGGGTCTCCTCCATCTCATCCCCAATCTCCTCCTCAGCCAGGTGATCCCAGTACTCCTCCTTCCCATCTTCCCCAAACATCTCCGAAGAGAACTCGTCGGAGGGGGCAGTTGCCCCCCCCCCAGAGCCTCAGTCTCGTGAGAAGAGGGGAAGGAAGAGGAAATAAGTATTTTTTGTTATATATATATATATTTAGTTATTTTATGTATAATGGATAGGTATGTGATGATGTGGTCTTCTTACACTTGTGGAGCACACTCTGTATATAATCTGCTTCTATGGGACTGGGTCCATGGAGGCAGATTGTTTGCAGAGTGTGTTTTACAAGTGTGTGGACACCACATCATCACATACCTATCCTTGTTGATTACATTGATTGGTTTCTGTGATGCGATGTCCAAACTGTTTCCCTAATCTTAAACAAAATGACCATTACAATTATACATGATGGCATATCACTGTTTTGATGCCAACAGCACAGCTTAAAGGGACAGTCATAACATTAATTATTGTTGGTTACAAAGAAAACACTTTATTACGCATTATCAAGTTTTGAAAAACCACACTTAGAGAAATACACATTTTACTTCTGTGATTAACCTTGTATCTATGCCTCTGAAAAATGACCACTTATTTCAGTTCTTTTGACAGACCACCATTTCAGCCAATCACGTATTAATCCAGGGTAACTATACTGCATGAGCTCAATATTTTCTATATGAAACACAAAAAATAATGCACTCTAGTGGTCAAAATGCATTCAGATTAGATGCACTCTTCAAGGTCTAAGAAATGAGCAGATGAACCTCCTAGGTTTAACTATCAACTAAGAATACCAAGAAAAATAAGAATAATTGGTGATAAACGTTTGAGTTATATTTTATACAAATTGCATTTTTGGAGATTAAAATCATTACTGTTTTGCTTGACTTGACTGTCCCTTTAAACAACAACATATGCTAACATATACTAATCCTTAGGGATTGTTGGTATATCTACATGTACTTGTTCAAACAAGAAAATATTTGAATAGGATACTAAGCCTGTATGCCATATTTCTATCGACATGTTAAATAAAGTCTATTTTCTTAAAGATACATTGTGTTTGAATTATTTAAGAAAGACATTTCATTTAGAAGGAATATGGTTTCATGTCCTTTTAAGAGTTACATTAGAAATATATGCTCACAGTAATATATTTGGAGATTAACAATGTGGAACTCATACATGACACAATACTGAGCATTTACATTAAAGGCACAGTATACACTCATTTTCAGAGAACTGCATGTAATAGACACTACTATAAAGAACAAGATGCCCAGATACTGATATAAAAATCCATGATAAAATGGTTTAAAGAATTACTTAGAAACTCTCACTTTAGCTATGTTGAAAAGTTAGCTGGAAAGCCCATTGCAAGTGGGAAATAAAAAAAATCCCCCTTCTTTTGCATATGAAAAGACACTTTACACAAACAGGAGCAAGCTGGAGAATGTAGCTGATGGTACTCACATAAAACTTTGAGGCTTGGTTAGGAGTCAGAAAATCATAGCAGTGGTATTTAAACATAAGCAAAACTATACATTTAAAAGAAATAAGGACTATATAAATAGATCATCTACAAAACATATATGCTAAGAATAAATGAGTGTATAATGTCCCTTTAAGAAAAAATACTACAACATAACATCTAGAAAAAGTAGGCATCTCATATATTTAGCATATGATAAAGGTCAATGCATATTGATTGCTTGATTCAAATACAATAGTGCATCTTTAGGAATTAGATATGTAGAAAATTCAACACAACACAGTAATAATTTATAAACATGAAAATATTGTTGACAAACATATTAAACAAGATGGAGTATATTCATAGATTTGCACTTGCCTCAAAATATATTATGCATGAAAACATATTACCTTTATTCGTTTCTTCAAGAGACAGCCATCAAAAGAGATTTTTGTGTTCTTTATCAGCTATGGTTCAACAATGTACATGATTGACACAATCCATACTCGCCATGGTTTTAAACTTAAGCTTCTCATTCACAAACATGGGTTACGTGCAAAATCAAATATTGCGGGACTACGTAAGCCAATCAGATGGATTTAACACCTTGGCATGTGACGTCTTAAGCAACATGGCGCATCCGAGATTGCGTAAAAACAGCATCCAATCAAAAGCGCATCTGAGATTGCGTAAAAACGGCATCCAATCCAAGAACTCATTTTACAGCTTGGCATGTGACATCTTAAGGAACATGGCACATCAGAGATCGCGTAAAAACGTCAGCCAATACAAGGACTCATTTTACAGCTTTGCATGTCAATAAGAAACGTATTTATCTTTTAAAAAATAGTATGTGCTATATTGTTATCTATGAATGTCACGCTAGATAACGTAATACTGTGATATATGAAATAGAATCCATTGTTGGTAATAAGGATATATTTCTTTAGAAGCAGAGGATTATTAACTATTTAGCAAGCAGCAGGGTTTAAATGGACATGAAAACCTTATTTTATGTTACACGATTATGTACGACATTGCAATTTGAACTACATTTTCACATTTAATTTTAATCTTTGGATTAAATGTGTTTAGAGGTAATCTCAAGAGCAGAAAACAAAAAAAATGCTCTAAAGGCTGATTGGTGGCTACATATATATAGATCGATTGTCATTGGTTCACCTATGTGTTTATTTAGAAACAAGTAGTGCCCTGCTGTTCCTTAAACAAATTATACAGAGACTGAAGCAAATGTGAGAATTTATGGAAAGAAAATTATTTCAAAATTGTATGTTATACATAAACGAGAAAATAGATTATTGTGTTTCATGTCCCTTTAAATGAGAAATATTGCTACGAGATAAATTATGAAATTTGTGATTGGTTATACACTATATGTTACCTATAGCTATGGTGTCCATCTTTACCATTTAAAAAAATACACATGAGAAATACATATGTCAGGGATGTTTTCAGATATGTTAAAATATTTATTTGGAATAACAGTAATGACACATGTATTGACCAAACGTGTCACTTATTCAAGTTGAAATATGGACAGCCTACATATAGCAATATATCGTAGGATAAATAAAGAGAAAAAATAATAAGAGAAACATATTGATCATCTAAAATATGTGCATTACACACAGTGATTGGTTTTATGACACTACTACAATAAGATATAAGTGAAATTGGAATACATGTGATGTCAACATTCAAATAGTCTGTTTTTACAAATATTATATGTCTATGTTGATGTAAAAAGGACAAAAATACATTAGAAATGCATATCCATTCCTTAAGAATTGTGGTCAGCATCACTTAAAGGGACATGAAATACAAACAATTAAGTTCAGGATTCACAGAGAGGATACTATTTACATCAAATTCATAATTTACATCAATTATCTCAGTTTAATAATCTTGGGATCATTTGTTAAAGGTGCATCAATTCACAAATAGTTTATAAATGAACACATTGAGGAGCCAACAACAAACAATATATATATATATATATATATACACACAAACAACAATCAACATTGAGAACCTCACTTCTCTGCTACTCATGATATATCAAGAAAATGAAGCAAATTCAATAAGAGATATTAAATATTATATTTCTTGACAATTGTATTATATATCTGAATCATGAAAGACCATTTTTTGGTTTCATGTCCCTTTAAGGATTAACCACCTAAAATATAGATTTTCATAAATGACATGAATAAAGGGGACAAATAATATATTAATGACATTTATTTTATTATGATGTCATAAAACAGAAAGAAATAAGATAACGTTACAAAAAATCATATTGATAAATAAGCCCCATTGGAGCCATCTGACAAGGTGAAATAGTGCATCACAGTCCTTGGAGGGAGTTGACAAGGGCCAACACAGCCCCATTGGAGCCATCTGACAAGGTGCCATAATGCATGACAGTCCTTGGAGGGAGTTGACAAGGGCCAACACAGCCCCATTGGAGACATCTGACAAGGTGAAAGAGTGCATCACAGTCCTTGGAGGGAGTTGACAAGGGCCAACACAGCCCAACTGGAGCCATCTAAACAAGGTGAAACAGTGCATCACAGTCCTTGGTGGGAGTTGACAAGGGCTAAGACAGTCCCATTGGAGCCATCTGACAAGGTGAAAGAGTGCATCACAGTCCTTGGAGGGAGTTGACAAGGGCCAATACAGCCCCATTGGAGCCATCTGACAAGGTGAAAGAGTGCATCACAGTCCTTTGAGGGAGTTGACAAGGGCCAACACAGCCCCATTGGAGCCATCTGACAAGGTGAAAGAGTGCATCATAGTCATTGGAGGGAGTTGACAATGGCCAACACAGCCCCATTGGAGCCATCTGACAAGGTGAAAGAGTGCATCATAGTCATTGGAGGGAGTTGACAAGGGCCAACACAGCCCCATTGGAGCCATCTGACAAGGTGAAAGAGTGCATCACAGCCCTTGGAGGGAGTTGACAAGGGCCAACACAGCCCCATTGGAGCCATCTGACAAGGTGAAAGAGTGCATCACAGTCCTTGGAGGGAGTTGACAAGGGCCAACACAGCCCCATTGGAGCCATCTGACAAGGTGAAAGAGTGCATCACAGTCCTTGGAAGGAGTTGATAAGGGCCAACACAGCCCCATTGGAGCCATTTGACAAGGTGCCATAGTGCATCACAGTCCTTGGAGGGAGTTGACAAGGGCCAACACAGCCCCATTGGAGCCATCAGACATGGTGAAAGTGTGCATCACAGTCCTTGGAGGGAGTTGACAAGGGCTAACACAGCCCCATTGGAGCCATCTGACAAGAAGAAAGAGTGCATCACCGTCTTGGAGGGAGTTAACAAGGGCCAACACAGCCCCATTGGAGCCATCAGACAAGGTGAAAGAGTGCATCACAGTCCTTGGAGGGAGTTGACAAGGGCCAACACAGCCCCATTGGAGCCATCTGACAAGGTGCCATAGTGCATCACAGTGCTTGGAGGGAGTTGACAAGGGCCAACACAGCCTCATTGGAGCCATCTGACAAGGTGAAAGAATGCAACAGTTACAACAACAACATAATAGGCCAAATGGCAACAAATAACAAACAAACATAGAACAACATGTGGATGGAGGAGTTAGTAGTGCTCCCTTGGGCTATCTCCGAATCCTCCACTTATGGGTCATCAGCTTCACCCTCATTGTCCTGTGCATTTCCATCTGCGTTTTCACGCCTTGTGCATTCTAGAAACAAGCTAAGAAGGCGCAGCTGGAGAAGCACGGTGTCATGGAACCTTCCCAACAACTGAGTGTGACCCAGCATGGTCTGCTCTATGCGGGCTAGAGCCTCTAGCGTTAACCATGCTGAGTCACAACCTAAACAAAAAATAAAAATACAAATTAGCAATAATTACAGAACATAATAAAAAGAGAGCAAAGAGACATTGTAATAATTACAAATCAAATCATTAAAATTAAATATCCTAGATATAAGATTGACACATTAAACATGTTCTTCAGAGATAAACCACTAAGATATTAAGTCAATCAAAACCCTATCAATCTTGAAAAATGTATTTCTTTGGTTTATGACACACTGTGAAAATGGCAGTGATACCAACTCAAAAATATTGGCATATATACATAATAGATATCCAACATCTAGTCAATATCATTTAGATATTTGAAAATGTGGATGTTGATTTAACAAAATGAAGACTGGAAACATTTACATTAATCAAATAAAGAAGATGTTTATAAAAAAACATTTTCTATTCAAATTAAATTTATGTATAATTAGATCAGTATAATGGCCCTTTAAGAAAGTATGTTCTAATGTGGATTTGTAATGATACTTACACCGGTGGCTGGGAAGGAGAATCCAACACCCAGGACAATGAAGGTTGGGACTGTGGTAGAAGTCTTGAGGGGAAGGGATGGGTGGAGGGATGGGGGGAGGAATGGGGGGAGGTGGGTTAGTGTTCTGCCACTCAGGGGGAGTGTGTATAGCTGGGGAGTCAGTGGCCTGGTAAGTTGGTGGCTGTGCAGGTGGGGGAGCTGGACGGGTGGAAAAACTGGAGAGTGGCGAGGGGGGCAAGGGATCTTTTTTGGGAGGGAGAGGACAGGATTTGCAAGGTCCAGGAGTGGGTTCTGTCTGTGGTGGGGCGAGAGTGGGTTCTGTCTGGGTAGGGGCGGGAGTGGTTTTTTTTGGGGAGGGGAGAGAGTTTGATGCCCATAAGTGGAAGGTCCATCTGAAATATAGAACAAAAATATATATACATATATGATAGTGAAATATCTTATTATCTTGCAAGAAATCAGGAACCAACATTATTTAAAGTCCAGATTCTTGTTCTCTGAAAATATTTAGATAAAGTCACAATAATGACTATGTTTTAAGTTATTGATTGATTTGAATCAAATATAATTAAGAAGAAGATTGAATTGATCCTTTAAACTCTGAATGTTCACTTTTATTTTTCATGTAACATTTAATAAATACATTACAAATCATATTTTTCAAAGTCAACATTATGTGCTAATGTTTATGATTTGATAATATATTTATCTTTTTGACAATATTTTTGTATGCATGTATGCATTTGAGAATAAAATGCAATAGAGTTCTTTCAGACACATGCCTGTGGTTTTTTTTTTAATACAACAATTGAATAATATGGGAGTGTGTAATATGATCAAATTTAAATGGCCACTACACATTGCCTTTGACACCAGGTAAACCCTGATTTACATATCTATTTTAGTGATATACTTCAAACAATTACTATTCTGAATATATACACAGTAGATACTACCGTTCATATTAAATATTCAGAATATAATCTTCTATATCTGATCTTAAATTGATTTTTTTAGAGTAATCTATCTTTTTTTTTTTTAAATAATATTTTTATTGGATGAAAAGAAAAACAGTACATAATAACGTATTTCAGATCACAAAGGATACGTGTCATGAAAAGCTATATCTGTTTTTATACAAAGCGAAAGTTTAACATCCAGCATTTAGTTTACATTTAGTGAATTATGAAACAATTTATACAACTTAGTAAAATAACTGAACCTTAATTGGTCATTGTATTCATTTAAAACTGAGGTCATTTTGCCCATCTTCATAGAAACAATTTGGTCTAATTCATCTTCTATACAATTTACGTGTTGGGGGTCCCTCTCCTATCTGACAGTATTACACTATATATTGTTATTGAGTAGTCAGTGTATATGCATTCGTGTTTCCCAATAAAATTTTATATTATGGAACATTTCCATATCTTTCTTTACAAAGTATCCATATTCCTCTAATTGGATTGTTTGTTCCATTAGTGACTCCCATGCTTGGTATGTAGGGATTGTTTGGGATTTCCAATTTATAGCTATCAAGGATTTTGCAGTGTTTAGAGCCAGTTGTACTAATTTCCTACGTATTTTACACGTGCATTGTGGGAGCAGATTTAATAGTGCTGTAGTGGGTTGGAGTTGGTACTCGGGGTTTTGGTTACTAATAGATTTAATGTATTCCCCTACTTTTAGCCAGAAAGGTTGTAATTTATTGCATGACCACCATATGTGGATCATATTGCCTCTACCGCCGCAGCCCCTCCAACATGTGTCAGAGGCAGTTGGGTATATCGTCTTAATCCTTACCGGTGTGAGATACCATCTCGTTAAGATCTTAAAATTTAATTCTAATGCTTTAGCAGATACTGATGATGTTCTGGTGTTATGTATAATGTGTTTCCAATCTTTTTCTGTTAATTCTAACCCTAGTTCCCTTTGCCATCTATCTACATAGTTAGGGGTTTCTTTTAGTTCTTTAAGTGATAATGCTTTTTTTGCCCATGTTAAAGTGTGGCATAATGGTTGTGTACTAAGGCACAGTTGTTCAAACAGGGAGGGTTGTCTGGTCATCGCTTCTGTGTCCGGCGAAGTGGCAAGGAAGTGTTTAAGTTGGTAATGTTTCAACCATTTCGAGAATGCTCCCCCCAGTATATTATTTAGTTCATTTCTCTGCTTGAGCTTACCACCGTTCAAAAATTTGCATATGGGTACCGTATATCCCATCTCCCAATTATGCTGTGTGTTCAGTTTTTGCTCTAACCCCCCATGGAGTTCTGCGTTGGCCGATACTGGGGACATGGGGGATCTCAGAGAAGATATCTTCTCATTATTGACTAAAATATTATCCCAGATATCGAACACGTGTTGATATAGAGGGTATGCCCTGACCCATGGTGGGCGGCTCTTTTTATCCACCCAACACAGTGCACCAGGAGACGGGGATTTCAAGATATGGGAGTCTAGCGCTATCCAGGCCTTACTTTCTGCATTGCGGTGCCAATCCAATATTTTTTGGAGACATTTTGCCTTATAATACGAATCTAAATTGGGAAGTCCCATTCCACCTTCTCGGGTAGGCCGATACATTGTCTTCTTAATGATTCTAGGTTTGATTTTACCCCAAATGTATTTATTTATCAATGTTTGTAGTGCATTGCGGAATGAGGTAGTCAATGCGATGGGCACCGTTTGGAATATATAAAGAATTCTGGGCAGTACAGTCATTTTTACTGCCTGAATGCGTCCCCACCAGGAAATTGATTTATCCCCCCATCTATTTAGCTCCCTCTCCAATTCTCTGTAAAGGGTCTGATAATTCCATTCAAACAGGATAGAGGGCCTAGGGGAAAGGTATATCCCCAGATATTTAATGGCTTTTTTTGGGGGGCTAAATGGACACTTCTCTAATATTTCCAGATATTCCGCAGCTGGCATAGTGATATTTAAAATCTCCGACTTTTGATCATTTATTAAAAAATTAGAGAAAGATCCAAACTCTCTGAACTCCCTCAACACTTCCGATATTGATTCTGTAGGGTTGGTCAGGGTAAGTAACACGTCATCCGCATAAAGTGATAACTTATAATTATCTTGCCCTATCCTAATTCCCGAAATCTGTTTATTTTGTCTAATTTTGTGGGCTAGTATCTCCATGCTCAACACAAATAACAGGGGGGACAGGGGACATCCCTGCCGGGTGCCATTTTGTATAGAAAACGCGTCCGATAATATATTATTAGCTTTTACCTTAGCTGATGGACCTTGGTACAAGCTGAAAATTCTCTTTAAAATAGTTTCTCCAAATCCCATCTTGCCTAAGACCGCCTGCAGGAATCTCCAGTCCAGGCGGTCAAAAGCTTTTTCCGCGTCTGCAGAGACAATCACCATACCTATCCTATGAGTTTTAGCATAATCAATTAATTGTAGTGTTCTAATGGTATTGTCCCTTGCTTCTCTGCCTGGAACAAATCCGGCTTGATCTAAGTGCACTATTTGGGGTAAGATTTTATTGATGCGCTCTGCTAGGACTTTCGCATATATTTTGAGATCCGTGTTGAGCAAGGAAATGGGCCTATAGCTACCCGGTAAATTAACTGGTTTATTTGGTTTAGGTAGCACAGATATGTGGGCTTCTAAGCACTCAGTCGGGAATCTGCCTAATTTATCTACATGTTGGAATGCTTTTAGTAATTGTGGGGCTATTAGGGTCTTATACATCTTATAATATTCATTTGTGTATCCGTCCGGCCCAGGGCTTTTATTATTAGGTAAAGTTTCAATAGCTGCCATGATCTCTTTCAGCGTAAAGGGAGAGTCTAGGCTATCTGCCTCTTGTGTTGAGATTTTGGGGGTATCTACAGTATTTAAGTATTGCAAAAGTGCCTTAGAATTTTTTGCATCATGTGGTTTTGCAATATTATATAACTTGGCGTAGTAGTCTCCGAACACATTTGCTATTTTTTTTGGGTCCGTTTCCGCTTGTCCTTTATCATTGTCGATTTTAAAAATATGGGATTGGAATGTTTTCTTTGCCAGGGCTTTTGCTAACCATGTACCTGCCTTATTACTGTTGTGGAAATACATTTTTTTAAGATAAAATGCTTTTTTAATTGTAGCTTGTTGCAGAAGTTTTCTAAAGGCTTCTCTAGCACCAATTACTAACTGGGTAAGATTATCATTCGTAGGGTTAAGTTTGTGCTGTTGTTCTAGTGATTTTAACTTAGAGAATAGATTTTCGTATTCAATATTATATTGCTTGCGTAGAGTTGCTTTTTGTTTAATGATTTCCCCTCTAATGGTTGCCTTATGGGCCAACCAATTGTTAATCCCGTTCGTATCTGCTGATGTGTTAAGTTGGAAGAATTCTTGTATAGTCTCGCCTATGTGGTTTTTAATATTTGGGTTGTGTAGTATAGTAGAGTCTAGGCGCCACATAGGTTGGCGTTTTGGCATCGAAGGCCATAGGAGTTCCAGGGTGATGGAGGCATGGTCTGACCATGAGATTGGCAGGATCTCAGCTTCTGTAACTAAAGCTATGTTATTATGATCCACCAGCCAATAATATATCCTAGAATAGGAATGTCCTGGGTGTGAGTAAAAAGTAAAGCTCCGCGCTCTAGGGTGTTTCAGCCTCCAAACATCTATTAATAACAGGGTGTCGAGTTGTTTTGTGATACGTGATCTATTTTTATGGGTTATTTGGCTTTTACCCGAAGAACTATCTATGTGAGGATTCATTGTGATATTCAAGTCTCCACCTACTATTACCATACCTTTCTTTACTTCTCCTAGTTTGGTTAGTGCTTTATTATAGAAAGGTTGTTGACCTATATTGGGCGCATAAATGTTCACTAACGTTAGCTGACTATTATATAAAGTCCCTATTAATATCAAGAACCTGCCCTCCTCATCAGCATATTGTTCTGAGACCTGAAATGGTATATCTCTGCTAATTAGTATACCCACCCCATTTTTTTTTTTTTCGTTGGAATTAAAGAATTGTTGGGTATATATTTTGGAATATAGGGTAGGCTGCTTATGTTTAGGAAAATGGGTTTCTTGGAGGAATATTATCGAACCCTGTGATTTTTTAAACCAGGCTAAGGCCATGGACCTCTTATTTGGAGAGTTTAAACCCTTACAATTCTGTGATAACAATTTTATATTATAAGACATTGCATAGATATGTATTTGGCTCTCTCATTAGCTTTATATGTACTATATTCAGACGGGCAGCATGACATTCTATCTCATAAATTAATGACCAGCAATAAGAATAAAACATTAAGAACAATAAAACAGAAAAAAACAGAAACAACAACGTAATCACAAAAGCAAATAACATGTTCTCACTCTCAAATGTGAGATACAAATAATAGGATAGGGGAATCCAAAGACCTAATTAGGTCAAGACACAATTGGGGTTAAGTAGCTTACGAAATGCATTTGTTTATTAGAGCAGCTAAATTTTTTTTTTTTTTTTTTTGTTTTTGTTTGATATATTATTATTATAACATTTATAATAGGTGGTAAGTCTGTAATGTTCCAGTGTCTCTAATACTTAGGTATTGAGGTTGAGTCTTTCAAAGTTAAGTGGGCTTCAAGAGGAAAAGAGAAAGTCACAAATTCTCCTCTGTGTCCCATGCCATTAGTATTCAAGCAAAAGCAATAGTGAATCGTATTACCTGCATGTAGAAAGTTCTCTTGAATCCAGGAACAGTTCATGAACTACTTACAAATCTCCCAGATGTCTCTGTGGCATGTGATAAGTGATAATCTGGAGGGCTCTGTATCAGTCTCCATCTGGTTCTTGAGCAAGTGTTGAGTCGCTTGTGGCGGGATCTCTTGTTCTCTTTCGTTGAACTGTTTGCCATCGTGGTCTCTGTTGTAGTGGGTTAATTTCCTTTGGAGCTTTTGTCTCATGCAGAGACGGCAAAGAAGGCTGTGGTATTCCAATTTGTGTGCAGAAGGTTTCTAAGTCCTCCAGGGATTTATATATAAACATTCGGTTATTTTTCATCACTTTAATGCTGAATGGAAAGCCCCATCTGTAAGGGATCCCATTGTCTTGGAGGTGCTGTGTCAAGAATCTTGTCTCCTTTCTGTTTTGCAACGTGAGTGGGCTTAAGTCGGAGTAGAGCTGCAGTTGATTTCCTTTATAGGTCAATGAGTGTAGCTGTCTGGCTGCTTTCATTATCTTTTCTTTATCTAGATATTTGTGGAACTTTATAATTACGTCCCTTGGAGGGTCTGTGTCTTTGGGTTGTGGGCGCAATGCCCTATGGGCTCTATCCAAGGGGATTTCTGTATATTCTGGGTCCTTTAGGATGGTCTTGAACAAATCCTGGAGGGAGGAGTGCAGATTTTCGGAAACAACTTTTTCTGATAGACCTCTAATCCTTATATTCTGTCTCCTCCCTCTATTGTCCAAATCCTCCAATTTTTCTTGAAGGAAGGATATTTGTGATTCTTGGGCTAGAAGTTTTCTATTCACCAGATCCATATCTGTGGTTTGCGTCTCAGATTGCTCCTCTAGGTATTCCACTCTATTCCCCAACTCATTGACTTCTTTCCTTACCTCCGCTAGCCCATCTTTAATCATACGGCCCACTTGCTGTATAAAGGATGTAAAGTCTCCCTTTGTAGGAAGGTCTTTCAAATCGGCCCTTGTGAGTGGTGTGTCGTTTGTCACCTCCTGTTGGTTTTCAGCCTCATCTGGAGTCTGAGATGAATCCTCTCCCTCCATTGTTAGAGCATGTGATGTTTTAAAGAACATATTCATCTTATTAGGAGTGTTTTTCTGAGTCTTATCATTTTTATGTGTTCTTTTTGACGTCATATTTGATATTTCAGAGGGTTTCTAGTGAGCTATATTCCTTCCTGGAACCAGTGATTGTGTGATTCTTGTATACAGAGTTTGTGGTTAATGTCAGGGATCTCTTAACTCCTTATTATAACTGAGACTTGGAGCTCTGCAGGCTGCAGACTTCCTAGAAAATCTTTAGCGAGTGTGTCAGACAATTTTGAAGAGGTTATAGAATGGGTACAGCACAACCCACTAGCTACCTTTCCACTCTAAATGCTATCATAAACAGCAGATTTTTCCTTTTTTATCCCTATTTGGAGTTGCATATGGGTGTAAGGTAAATCTTCTTCTCTTAATAAGTGTGTATTAAAGACAGCTCTCAGTATCCTGTGTCCTGTTAATGGCACTTTTGGCTTTATGGTGATTAAAGAGTGTAAGGGCCTAACAGTAAGCCTTTAGCTGCATCACAGTGCTGCCTCTATCAGACCTCACATAGCCCTTCAGTGCTGCAGCGTGGCATTCAGTGGAAACACAGCCAGTATAAAGCAAAATTATGTCTATCCCAGTAGATCTTGTGTGTGGCCGTATAATCGATGTTCCGGTGAGTGGCAATATAAGTTTGCACAGTCCCTTGTGGTATTATGTTATGTTAAGACGCTCACCTTACAGTGCGGGTTAGTGCTGTAATGGCCGCTCCTTAAAGTGCCGTTTTCACTTTCATTCCATTTTAGCGCCTGTACAATCTCCCGGTCAGTGCTGTCATCTCCAACAGAGCATTGTCAAAGCCGGGTATCAAAGCTGAATCCTTGTGTAAGGTCTTGGTGTTTTGTGAAGTTTTACTTCTTTGCGGCCATGATCCCCCACTGTGTTTGGCGGTATTATCTTTGTGCGCGGTATAGATGAGACACTCGCTTTCTCTCTGACTTCTTATTTTAAACACTGTAGTTTAGATTGCTGCTCCAATATATTTATGTAGGTCTAACTTAAAGATATAAGGTTTTAGCCCCCATTTGTGTCTTTATGATTGCAGAGCTTCACTTATCTGCGGCCATTTCAGTCCATGGTCGGCTCCGCCCCCTAGAGTAATCTATCTTTTACATTCTGATTAAATGTATGTCATCCCAATATTAATAGACACATTCTGAAATGCATGCTTATTTTCTGGGAATATTAATGTTTGTTTGAAATGGACAGTCTACACATAACTTTTTGGAACAAACATTTACATATCATACATCAGGAAATTAAATAAATTAATTTCAATATGATTCTGTTTGATGTAGTTTTGAAGTTCAAAACAATGATGACATAATGATATGGCCTGCATCTATGTACTACGATGAATAGAAATGACTATCTGTACAATCAGAAGATGCTTATTGTGGGTTTGCATGGAATATACATGTGACACCATCATGTCTGTTATTATTTACAAATCATACCTAAATTGTATTAAAATTTAAAAACATATGTTCATGCTGCATAATATATAAAGGGGGGGGCAGAAAGGTATTAAAAAAATGGAATAAGATATTTTAAATGGTTAAAGCTGTAGACTTTAGTTTTAGTCAAGAGTATGATTTGTAAACAATAATACATGTTAGATACATGTTATATATATATTTGATGTACCATCAGACTCCAAGGGAGCCACTTCCTCCTCCATCTCACATGTTGTTCCCGCAATAACTGTAGAACATAATATGTTGTGTACATGTTAAAATCAAATATAATAAGATATGTTACTGGTGCTCAAGGACACACATCAATGTTGCATTAAAGAGATACAGAACCAAAGTTAGGAATTAATTACATCATTTTGATGGAGCATGCAAATGAACTAAGATTTGTAATTATCGATGAGTAATAATTTGATTTTAGTGTCTGGATTTTGAAACATTCCCAAAAGCTGAATACATGGAACATTTAAGAGTTCTCATATGTGTATCACTTTATGGTTGTTCTCAAAATATATACTAAATAGAAACATGGGATAGCCATGTTATGAAGCACAAAGGTATAGATTAAGAAGCCTTGAGATCTTAATCTTAAAATTAAAATATATATATATATATATATATATATATATATATATATATATATATATATCATCAGAGGAGTATATTATCTTTTTAATTCAAATGGAATGCTTCATCAGAATCATGTTCAGAATATCTATGATAAATAGACCTTGAATGACATATGAATGAGTCAATGGACTTACCAGAACCCTGCAAAGGCAGGTTACTCTTGGTGCTGGATCCCTCTGGGCTCGTCACAATAACTAGTTCTATTAATGATATTAAAATGTATTAGTGAACACAGTTTGGACATCACTAAATCACATTTAGTGACACTGATTTTGATAAAAAAATCACATTTAGTGACAATGATTTTGATAAAAAAAGTCACATTTAGTGACACTGATTTTGATAAAAAAAGTCACATTTAGTGACACTGATTTTGATACAACTGATCAAGATAGTGCACATTCAGAACAGGAAACTGAACAGTCAGGTGATGAAATAGAAGCCATGCAGATAGCACAGGGACCTAGTGCTATTGGGGCTAGTAACCTAGACACACCATTACATAAAGAGGGATCAGGACTGACACCCCTGGGAGCACGCCCTAAACAGAAATCTATAATTTCTGCTTTGAAAAGTAAAGCTGCAGAAATAGAGGAAATACAGTTTTTTCATGAGGCTGCACAACAACTGAAAGGATGGGGGCCTTCTAAAGAAAAATACAACAGAGAAGTGTCCCACTCAGGGAGGGGTAAGACAAAGCAGATATTTACTAAGGGACACAAAGAATACAAAAAACATGATACATAAGAAAGAAGAGCCATTAGAAGGAGATCATACAGTTATTAACATATCTACATATTCCTTATCAGATATTGAAATTAAGGTCCTTAGTTATGGTTTTAGTTTTTGCCCTTCCAATAATTTTAATATGTTCCGCACAATTCTTGACCTTAATAAATTTGTAAGGAGCCTTACCCTGAGAAAACATTTTAGGGATAACAGTTACTCCATTCCCATTAAAGAGGGGTCAAATCCAGTAGGACATGAGGACATCAAGAGTTTTGATGATATTAAAACAATAACTATGCTAGAAAATTTAGAACAAGAGAGTATGAGAAAGGGAACTGAAGAGGGCTGTAGTAGCCATACTGGATACAAATGTAAATCAGAGTTTTACCCATTACAGACTAGGGGTAAATCCCTTGAACTTTTTCACAAAAGGATGGTGGAAGATTTGGAGAAACTTAAAGGTGAACATGTACAAAATAAATTGAATCTTTCCTATCAAGAAAGGGAAGCACTGACACACTTAGAGAACAATAAAGATTTGGTTATTAAAAGATCCAACAAGGGAGGAAGTGTAGTGGTGTGTGACAGGGATTGGTATGTGGCAGAGGCAAAAATAAAATTTTGGATACTAACACCTATGTACACTTAAGTGGAAATCCAGGTTATACCTTTAAAAATAAACTATCTCATATCCTAGATATAGGTTTGGAGAATGGCTATATTTATAAAAATACTTTTGATTGCCTACTTGTTGAACATCCCCGTACACCCATTTTTTACCATCTTCCCAAGAAACACAAGGGTTTTGACAATATAAAAGGTCACCTGATAGTGTCAGGTAATGGCTCTCTTTTGGAGCCATTGGGTGAGTGGTTAGATGATATTCTGCAGCCAATTGTGTGTAAACTCCCCAGCTATATTAGAGACACTACAGATGTGATTAATACCATGGAGAAATTTGAATGGAGAAATTAACACAGCTGGCTGACAGTTGATGTAGTGTCATTATATTCCACCATCCCACATCAGTTTTGGTTGAAGGCAATTAAATACTTCCTAGAGGAAAGAACAAATTTTGTAGAAGGAATGATTGAATATATTCTAGAGGTAACACAATTCCTATTGGAACATAATTTTTTCATGTTTGAAGAAGAATATTATCTCCAGAGACTAGGCACGGCTATGGGGGCTCGGTTTGCCCCATCATACGCTAACCTATTTTTAGGTTGGTGGGAAAGAGCCGTGGTCTATGGAGATGATAATCCCTATCGGAACAAGATCGGTTTATATAAGAGATTTATTGACGATCTGGTCTTTATATGGGATGGTGATGAACATGATGCAGAACTTTTTTTGAAGTATTTAAATAGATCGGGTAACGGTATCTATTTTACATCTGAATGGAACAAGAGAGAGATCGATTTCCTTGATATAACCCTTAAAGTGAATGAAAAAAATCAAAAAGTGGATACTCTCCTATATCGTAAGCCTCTCTCTGGCAACTCCATCCTAATCCCCCCAAACATGTATTTGGTGGAATAGTCAAAGGTCAACTTATGAGAGTGAAAAGGAATTGCTCAAGTGGTAACACCTATGATAAGGAGAGCACCCACCTGAAAGAGAGGTTATCCGCCAGAGGTTATCAGAGTAGAGTTATTAATAGAGCAGAAAGAGAAGTAATTAATATGGATAGGAAGACCCTTTTAAAAAGAAGAGAGACTTAAAAGACAGATACTCGCCCCATTTTTACTACACAAATATAATATATATCTAACCAATATAAGGATATTTGTAAAATAGTGAAGAAATATCTTCCAATAGTTTATGGACATGACTCACTTAAAGGCATAGTGAATTAAGGATGTAGATTTGCATACTCTAAAGGCCCTAGTCTTAAAAGTATTCTGTCCCCGAGCATGCTTAGAGCTCCTCCCCCTGAGAGTTCATGGCTTAGACATAAAGGGACTTACAAATGTGGTAATGAAAGATGTAAGGCATTTGACTATATGAATGTTACTGATCAATATGTGTCTTATTCTACAGGAAAAACCTTTGAAACCAGAGGGTGCATAAATTGCACTTCCAAATTTGTGATATATCTGATAGAATGCTCCACATGTAAGGGTCAATACATTGGAATGACCACTAGGGACATACGTACCCGAATTAGGGAGCATCTATCATATATCACAAATAACATTAGATGTTCAGCACTTTCAAAACATTTTTTAGATGTATATTCCCAAAATACTAATTCCTTTTCATGGTCGGCCATAGAACAGGTTAAAAGTCACCCTAGAGGGGGTAATACATTTCGTACCCTCTGTAAACAAGAAGTATATTGGATCCATAAGTTACAAACCAAAATACCCAAAGGATGTAATTCTGATATGGATATTATGAATTATTGGGAATAAGTCATGATTATAGAATAAGGGTATCTATTGTTTGAATACGAAAGATTCTCCTTAATGTTGTATATAAATAAAATTTAAGTAGAATAGTACTCACTATCAGTTAGGAGGAATTTGGTATGCTAGCGCAACAATAACCTAGCTACATTGTATGTTTATTTTGGCATAATATAAAAGCCATGTATATTTATCAAGTGGAAATATGTGATGAAAGTTTTTGGAGACTATTAACTTTGCATAAAGGTTGGGTGCAAAGGAAGTAAATCAATATTTATATATTATATAGAATGAGATAATTTCTTTGTTAAGTATATTTACTTCCAATATGTATATATGTTTACCTTACTTTATATATTTCCTCCTTTATAACACTAATAACCTGATTGTTTGTCATATGCATATATATATATATATATATATATATACAGTATATATATATGTTTAGACATATGTAGTGTTATTGAGAATATGCTTTGGCTATATTATGATTGTTTAACATTTTGCAATTGAGTGCTAAGATGTATCAGGCGCAATGTGAGTATATGTTAAGGTGCAAAATAGGTGTGTTTAATTTTTAACCATTAACAGGTGAGCACTATGTTTTTAAGAGGTGCAATGCACACAGGTGCTTTATGGTCTATGATTAAGGCTCAAGCCGAAACGCGTAAGACCGTTTTTTGAGACTATGTTTGCTACGAGGTGGTCCGTTATATTTATATGATGGAATAAAGATGGAATAAAGATGTACTATTTTTAAGGATTTCCGGTTTACACACTATTTTTTCCTATATCACTAAATCACATTAGTCTAAAATAATCCAAATAATATACTTCGAAATTGGGGTTCAGAACCATGGAAAGCACTTGTTTATTGGTGGGTGAATGTATCCACCAATCAGCAAGAACAACACAGGTTGTTCACCCAAACATTCTTTCATTTCAAACTTACATTCTTTCATTTCAAATAAAGATACCAAAAGAAGGAAGAAAATTTGATTATAGGAGTAAATGAGAAAGTTTATTAATATTGCATGCTCTATCTGAATGACAAAACACATATTTTTGGTTCAGTGTCCCTTTAATATTAAATCTGAAAATATCTTTATTTGACAATGTCACTGTTAATGAATTGTCTAGTCCATATGTTGATGTAATGAATGGGATGGAGCATGCAATTACAATCAAATATATCATTTCAGGATATCATCAAGAATCTTTAATTATCCTTCTCTCTTAAAAGGACACAAAACTCAAAATGTGTAATTGTATTAATTTCAATGATTCTAATCCAGCCTGTGATTCTTAAAAGCTTTCAAATATACTTATTTAATCTATTTTGCTTTAGTGTCTTTTTTTAAAGGAGCAACTATGCCCTACTGTTATCGGAAGACATGTGTTGAACCAATGAAAATAGGCAATTATGTGCATCAACCAATCAGCAGGTTACTCCCATTAATGTATTGCTGCTCCTGAGCCTACATTGATATGCTTTTCAAATAAGGATAACAATAAACTGAAGCAATTTAGAAAATATCCTGAAATTTTAAATTTTTTAAATCACATGTTGTGTCTAAATCCTAAAAGTAAAATGTTGGTTTTCATGTCACTTTAATGATAAGACAAAAATATCAAAGCATATGAGATGTATATTTCTATAATCTGCACACATGTAAATATGTGTTAGTGTTGTCTAAATGTAGCAAATAAATATGACAAGCACTACCCAGGGCCAGAATAAAAAATCGCTATGACCCCAAGATTACATTAAAATGAAGATATCAAGAATAGAAGGAATATCTTCAAATAATCATCAATGGAGATTTGTATTACAATAGAATCCAAACTCTGAATCGTGATTTGTATTTTAAAATAACAAGAAAAGAGAATTACAGTATACATATTAATAGAGATCCATGTGAATGGATTATGTAATGTTATGTCAAAGTTTGTAAGAGGAAGCTAAATTAAAATGAGACATACCACAATGTGACGAACCCGGGCTCGAGGCTCCAGCACCAACATCCATATCTGTAAAATATTCAATCAGGATTGGATATCATTAATACAAATCATGCCATGGACACCAAAAAAAGATTGCTATTTTCTAATTGACAAAGTAAAATTATATTTGTATTCACGTGAGTTCATTGTTTCCAAAATTAATGTATAAATAAAGAGATCATCTATTCTTATTTTTAATATTTTATGTTGTTGACTGTCGCTTTAAATCATTTTGTGTCTTCTTGCATTGTCATCAATTGATAGAGATTGTTCAATTTTTATTTTGATCTTGCTAGTATAGCTTTTACAATGTAGAATATTGTAAATAAGGATACTGGATTCTTCACATATATACTAATTCACGTATATATTTGACCATCATGTCTAAAGCAATGCCACTGTTACAGCAAACACATGTTCATGTGTCTGCGCAATTCTATCTTTTGTGATCATTGTGCAATGATTCAAAGCGTAATTGCGCAAACATGATTCTGAATTGATTTGGATATAGTAGTGTGATGGGTATCATTTCTAAAGACTTCAAATATATTTCAAATTGGGTGTATTACGAGATTCCAATCCTATATTTGTTAATATTGAATGATAACAATTAATATTTAGAACTGGGGTATGATTGGATAGTCAATGTATGAAATGGCGAATGAAAGGGATTTCACGGATGCACAATTTCATTTTCGCTCTGTGACGCATATTCTGGAGAATACATTCATATTTCATGTGTGACGATTATAAATTCAGATATCTAAACATCATATGTAGCAGTTGTTGTTAGATCTATATAGGTTAAATATATGACAATATACACATTGCTTAAATATATACTCAAATATTAATATATAATATGCAGTCTGATATTTACCTGGTTCAGCCTCTCGACTTTCATCTCCCAGGTCACCGGACGGAGAAGCAGCTGCACTGGCCTCCGGGTCAGGACTTTCAATTCCAGCAGCTGGGAGGGAAGAAGAAGAAGCCGAGGAGCGAGAGGATCTAAATCTGCTGGGGACCCGGAGATTGAGGAGGTCGCATAAAGTCACCTCATCAGTTAGTGGGTACAGTTTCCGTGGAGGTGGAACTTTCTTTTCATCCCTCCGACAGGCTTGTACCCACTCCCTTATGAGGTCGACTTTCTTGATTAGATGTAACCTCATATCCCCAAACCTCTGCATGATTTGATCCGTGGTCCACTGGATGCCACACACCAAATTAACATCATTGGTGATAGACACCCAGAGGGCCTTCTTAATGCTCTGCTTCGTCGACTTCTTCTTGTTCCCAAACTGCTGCGGATAGAAGTCCTCGACGGTGTTGACCAGTGCTGCACTCTCTGACTTGGTGAACCTGGGAGACGTCATGCCTGCCGAGTTTATTGATAATAAAAATATATACAGTATATATATATATATATATATATATATATATTACACCTGCAGGCATTAGAGAACTGGCAAAAATGGCAATGTGTAGTGGACTTTTATATGGTGAAGTAAACATGAGATGCACCATGGGACATGGTATCTGTACATCTGATTGGATAAAATCTTGAAATTTTGTTATCATGTCTGTGAGACCATAGTGACTCAAGTTATGTTTGTGTGATGAACTCTGATTGGCCATTCCTTAATGTTTCATCTCTTTGTAACTTCCATATACATACCTCCTGGGGTGCATGTTCCATGTAGACTTATTTGTAATTCATGGGACTGTTATGCGAATATGTGTGAAGTAGATGTAATATATGTGATCCATTAAATATTAATATATTAAGTCTACATTTGTTTTTTTGTAAATTTAATCCAGTCACATTAGTAAATGTTTTACGCATTTCGATGTTTAATATCGATCAGGTTCTTTAAAAAAAAATATTTATTAATAAAAATTAAACATTGTATGTATTTATTGTTTATTAAATAAATTTTGTGACTTATTGTGAAGTATTGACATTGCTCTATTAAATGTATTTATAATGCACATCGATTGTGTGCTATTGCGTGGCATTAGACTAGAATTTTTAAAGATGCAAATCTCGTGTTGCAAGATAAGTTTCCCACGCTATATTTCAGAAATGCGTAATTTCTAGTTATAATGGCCGGAACTTGGATAATCTGTTTATAAATTTTAAAATACATGTTTGTTCATTATTAGTAAATATACCTTGAGCTTGTATTTGTCTGAACTGCTCATGCATGTTATTGTGCAATGGTTTCTTTATTTTTAAAGGGACATTACACCCAAATATTTTCTTAAAATGATCCGGAGAGAGAATACATTTTTATAATTTAAAATGTACCTATCAATTTCGATTTTTCTTTCGATATCCTTAACAGAATAAATTGCAATGCACATGGTTGAGCCAATAACACAAGGCATCTCTGTGCATCCACCAATCTTCAGCCACTGAGCATATCTAGATATGGTTGTAATGGAAATAATATCAAAAGAATGAATTAAAATAGATGATAGAATTAAATTTTAATGTTTAAAATTATATTTTATTTAGGAATCCAGAATGAAATGCTTTTGAATTACCGTCCCTTTCTTGAGCTAATATGCAATCTTGAGCTTGATCTAAATACATCTGTCTAAGCATTGTAAATATGCATTGTTGGCCACCCACAAATAAGTAGATATTTCCCAGTAGTGCTTTGCTGATCATAAACTTATGCACCTCCCTTTCTCAAACTTAGTATAACATGGAAATAAAGCATATTTGTATTACCTTCTGTATTGTTTGCCCCACTGTGAATGAAATATCTTCAAATGGCTGTATTTATACAGCTTTACCTTAAAGGGACATTAAGCTATATGTTCTTTACTGATTTAGATGAAAAATACAATGTTAAAACAACGTCATATTTAGTTCGATTACCTCATTAGCTTTTTTCCCTTGATATTCTTGCCTGAAAACCATATCTAGGTAGGCTCTGTTGCTGCTGATTGGTGGTTGCACATAGATGCCTTATGTCATTGTCTAACCCATGTGCATTGCTATTTATTTAACAAAGGATATCTAAAGACTGAATATAATTAGTTAATAGAAGTAAATTTAAATGTTTTTTTTTTTAAAATATGATATGTATTGTCTCTGAATCACTAAATTAAATTTTGTTGGAATGTCCCTTTAACCCCTTAATGACCGGACCATTTTTCAATTTTCTTACCCTTAATGACAATGGCTATTTTTACATTTCTGCAGTGTTTGTGTTTAGCTGTAATTTCCGTCTTACTCATTTACTGTACCCACACATATTATATACCGTTTTTCTCGCCATTAAATTGACTTTCTAAAGATACCATTATTTTCATCATGTCTTATAATTTACTAAAAAAAAAAAAAAAATATGAGGAAAAAATGGAAAAAAAACAACTTTTTCTAACTTTGACCCCCAAAATATGTTACACATCTACAATCACCAAAAAAAACCCATGCTAAATAGTTTCTAAATTTTGTCCTGAGTTTAGAAATACCCAATGTTTACATGTTCTTTGCTTTTTTTGCAATTTATGGGGCAATAAATACAAGTAGCACTTCGCTATTTCCAAACCACTTTTTTTCAAAATTAGCGCTAGTTACATTGGAACCCTGATATCTGTCAGGAATACCTGAATATCCCTTGACATGTATATATATATTTTTAGAAGACAACCCAAAGTATTGATCTAGGCCCATTTTGGTATATTTCATGCCACCATTTCACCGCCAAATGCGATCAAAAAAAAAAAAGTTCACTTTTTCACAAAATTTGTCACAAACTTTAGGTTTCCCACTGAAATTATTTACAAACAGCTTCTGCAATTATGGCACAAATGGTTGTAAATGCTTCTCTGGGATCCCCTTTTTTCAGAAATAGCAAACTTATATGGCTTTTGGGTTGCTTTTTGGTAATTAGAAGGCCGCTAAATGCCGCTGCGCACCACACGTGTTTTATGCCCAGGAGTGAAGGGGTTAATTAGGGAGCTTGTAGGGAGCTTGTAGGGTTAATTTTAGCTTTAGTGTAGTGTAGTAGACAAGCCCAAGTATTGATCTAGGCCCATTTTGGTATATTTTATGCCACCATTTCACCGCCAAATGCGAGCAAATAAAAAAAAAAACTTAACATTTTTCACAATTTTAGGTTTCTCACTGAAATTATTTACAAACAGCTTGTGCAATTATGGCAGAAATTGTTGTAAAAGCTTCTCTGGGATCCCCTTTGTTCAGAAATAGCAGACTTATATGGCTTTGGCATTGCTTTTTGGTAATTAGAAGGCCGCTAAATGCTGCTGCGCACCACACGTTAATTATGCCCAGCAGTGAAGGGGTTAAATTAGGTAGCTTGTAGGGAGCTTGCAGGGTTAATTTTAGAGATCAGCCTCCCACCTGACACATCCCACCCCCTGATCCCTCCCAAACAGCTCTCTTCCCTCCCCCACCCCACAATTGTTCCCGTCATCTTAAGTACTGGCAGAAAGTCTGCCAGTACTAAATAAAAGAGGTTTTTTTTTTTTTTTTAAATAAAAATAATAAAGTATTTTAGCTGTGATGGACCCCTGCCTTAGCCCCAACCTCCCTGATCCCCCCTCCAGCTCTCTAACCCTCTACCCTACCTAATTACCACCATCTTGGGTACTGGCAGCTGTCTGCCAGTACCCAGTTTGGCCCCAAAAACCCCCCAAAAAGTATTTTTATTTTGTTTTTACTTAAAAAACTATTTCTGTAGTGTAGCAGCCCCCCACAATACCCCCACCCCCACCCCCTCCCAGATCCTTTTATATTTTTTTTTAAAAAAAAAATCCCTTTTTTTCCCCCCTTTCTGCCCTCATTCATTGGTGTCAGTGTGGCTAATGGGTGCACGTGCGCACACGTGCATGCGCGCGCACGTGCACATGCATGCTCACGTGCACATACGCGCATCGTGCACGCGCGCGCGCATCGTGCACGCGCACTCGCACCCTCACACCCGGCACTATCGCTACCGGTGCAGAGAGGGCCACAGAGTGGCTCTCTCTGCATCGGGGGCTTGTAAAGTGGTATTGCAGGATGCCTCCATATCGAGGCATCACTGCAATACCCTCAGAGCTGCTGGAAGCATTTGTGATCGCTTC
The DNA here is from genome assembly GCF_027579735.1 of Bombina bombina. NCBI lineage: Eukaryota > Metazoa > Chordata > Amphibia > Anura > Bombinatoridae > Bombina > Bombina bombina. Next base: position 337,837,204 of record NC_069506.1, read on the forward strand.
CAGCACTCTGTTAGACAACTGACGTACCAGGTAACTGCTTGTTAATGCATGACGTACCTGGTACGTCAGTTGTCATTAAGGGGTTAAGGACAAAACCATTAGGAATACGTGGAGTTAACATTGTAGAAATAAACAAAAGTGGAATGAAAATACCTATAGATATGTGATATCTATCCAACAGGTAAGGAGTATAATTGCTAAAATTTATCTTTGGATATATCTATAGTTAACTGACCCTTCAAATGACTCCACTAGAGCTGAAAATTAATCAATATGGCATACAATATCCAGCTTGGTATAAATGTGAAATTAAATTACTTTTTATTTACAGATCATTTCGAACATATTACCTAAAAAATAATTAAAGCCGAATAACCTATATTTAGTGTAAAAATGTTTTTGGATACCTAAGGAAGATTACAGAGATTAGAATGTAAATCTAACATTCAACTACACTGTCACTTTACTGTAAGTTAAACACTTTCATTTCTTAAAAGTGAAATGAACAAAGTTGTTCTGTATAATTTAGACTACATATCATCGTCATAAACATTTTATGATTTTAACATCTATGAATCACACAACAGAAACATAGATAGATGTATTTAACTCCAAATTAAATTTTGTAAGATACTTGACTTTAACATTATCTGAATAAGCTGTGTTGTTAATTTACATTCAATACATTAACCAAAATTAGTATATTTGATATCAGGCATGTGCTTGACAAATAGATGACTAACAGTCATGGGACTAATATTTTGTTTACATGTCAGAATATTAGATGGATATATTTCTTCTTATCTTACTGTGATAGAGATGTGTCTCAAAGAATATGTATTTAAAAAAATTCAATTGAAAAATATATAGTATTAAAATAAATTTATTGACAAAAAAAAAGAAAAAGGTAATTTATCACAGATGAAACTCTGGAAAAAAAATATTACAAACATTAGTCATTTAGACTTCCGGTGTGCGGGCTTCAGGGTAGGCAGCAGGCAAGAAGAGCTCCGTGCAAATTCTGCTTAAAAACGGATCTAAAATATCCCCAAACACCGCACTTTGCTCTAATACAACTTTTTATCTTCCCTACTATAAACCCTGAGCCCATTAAAAACTCCTTGGCGGATATTGCTGCCCGGAGTGGAGGAGAGACACAATAAGGACCCTCTCTACTGTTTTCGAATGAGCCGTCTACTGCTCTACCACTGAAGTCCTCCGTACTGAATACCAAAGAGGCGAGGCTTCCCCTGCAAACCCACGGTGATTATATTGAGGTCAAGCCTACACCGGAGAGCTGGTGATACTTACCTGTGGCTCTACAGACCTTGCTGGGGGAACTTTTCTACTCAACTGGCTGATGTCATCTTCGCTCCCCGTGGGCTCCGGATCTTCTTGTTGCCGCAGAGTCGGGAAAGCCGCAGACCAGCCGAGTACAGCTGGGAACCAGCTCGGCATCTGATCAACACGCACCACACTGCAGAGTTTGTGGGCTGCCCTGGTGGTACGGCGAACCTAAGAGAAAGACAAACATTTGGCGTGAAAAACAGATGGCGCTACCTTAGAAGGGAGGCTTACCCGTTGCGCATCGGTAGGAGAGCCCTAGTATCGGAGGTGGTAAGACTTATTCAACACACACTCCTTGAAGGCCATTTGCCTCCTCCAGGGTTTTGAATAGCATATGTGCCCCACTTCCACACACGGGGCCGGAGCTGATAATTAAGCTAATCCCTCCATGAATATGGTACCGCAATATGGAGTACACATAATTTTGGCGGTATCCGCATATTGAGGTGCAATAATGTGCGTCTCCTTGGCCTCCCTGAAACCATTAAGCAATCTGATCTAATCCATTTTGTAGAAAACACCTTGCCACCCTTGTTGAATATACCCACTAGAGATATTATTGGAGGGGTAGAGAGGGCACATAGAGTAGGACCGGACAGAGCTGGACCGAACATGACACAACCCCGCCCCATAATGATAAAGTTCTTGCACTTTCAGACCAAAACTGCCATCATGAGAGCATACAGGAAACTGGGCGAATAAGTGTTTGAGAATGCAAGGTTACTACTGTTCCTAGACTTCTCTGCGGATCTCATGAGATGCCGCAGAGAGTTATCCCCACTCTGCTCCCAGCTCCATAAAGAAGGGAAACAAGCTTATCTTCTGTACCCTGCCAGGCTTAAAGTAATTACCCCTAGGGGCCCTAGATTCTTTGAGTCGCCAGCTGCTGCACAGGAATTTCTAGATAAATACGAGCCCCCTGTCCGCAGCCCTGCACGCAGCCCACAGAGACAAATGAGGGGAGAAGAGGGTTTAACGGAGGATTCAGGACAGGGATAACAATAACTTAGACCTAGATTTGGAGTTTGGCGGTAGCCGTGAAAACCAGCGTTAGAGGCTCCTAACGCTGGTTTTAGGCTACCGCCGGTATTTGGAGTCACTCAAAATAGGGTCTAATGCTCACTTTTCAGCCGCGACTTTTCCATACCGCAGATCCCCTTACGTAAATTGCGTATCCTATCTTTTCAATGGGATTTTTATAACTCCGGTATTTAGAGTCGTTTCTGAAGTGAGCGTTAGACATCTAACGACAAAACTCCAGCCGCAGGAAAAAAGTCAGTAGTTAAGAGCTTTCTGGGCTAACGCCGGTTTCTAAAGCTCTTAACTACTGTACTCTAAAGTACACTAACACCCATAAACTACCTATATACCCCTAAACCGAGGTCCCCCCACATCGCCGACACTCGAATAATTTTTTTTAACCCCTAATCTGCCGACCGCCACCTACGTTATCCTTATGTACCCCTAATCTGCTGCCCCTAACACCGCCGACCCCTGTATTATATTTATTAACCCCTAATCTGCCCCCCTCAACGTCGCCTCCATCTGCCTACACTTATTAACCCCTAATCTGCCGACCGCAAAGCGCCGCCAACAAAGTTATCCTTATGTACCCCTAATCTGCTGCCCCTAACACCGCCGACCCCTATATTATATTTATTAACCCCTAATCTGCCCCCCACAATGTTGCCTCAACCTGCCTACACTTATTAACCCCTAATCTGCCGAGCAGACCTGAGCGCTACTATAATAAAGTTATTAACCCCTAATCCGCATCACTAACCCTATAATAAATAGTATTAACCCCTAATCTGCCCTCCCTAACATCGCCGACACCTAACTTCAATTATTAACCCCTAATCTGCCGACCGGAGCTCACCGCTACTTTAATAAATGTATTAACCCCTAAAGCTAAGTCTAACCCTAACACTAACACCCCCCTAAATTAAATATAATTTACATCTAACGAAATTAATTAACTCTTATTAAATAAATTATTCCTATTTAAAGATAAATACTTACCTGTAAAATAAATCCTAATATAGCTACAATATAAATTATAATTATATTGTAGCTATTTTAGGATTAATATTTATTTTACAAGCAACTTTGTAATTATTTTAAACAGGTACAATAGCTATTAAATAGTTAAGAAATATTTAATAGCTAAAATAGTTAAAATAATTACAAAATTACCTGTAAAATAAATACTAACCTAAGTTACAATTAAACCTAACACTACACTATCAATAAATTAATTAAATAAAATACCTACAATTACCTACAATTAACCTAACACTACACTATCAATAAATTAATTAAATACAATTCCTACAAATAAATACAATTAAATAAACTAGCTAAAGTACAAAAAATAAAAAAGAACTAAGTTACAAAAAATAAAAAAATATTTACAAACATAAGAAAAATATTACAACAATTTTAAACTAATTACACCTACTCTAAGCCCCCTAATAAAACAACAAAGCCCCCCAAAATAAAAATGCCCTACCCTATTCTAAATTACTAAAGTTAAAAGCTCTTTTACCTTACCAGCCCTGAAGAAGTCCAGAAGAGGGTCCAAAGTCTTCATCCTATCCGGAAAGAAGAGGCGATCTGGACCGGCAACCATCTTGATCCAAGCGGCATCTTCTATCTTCATCCGATGACGACCGGCTCCATCCTGAAGACCTCCACCGCGGACCCATCTTCTTCCGGCGACGTCCAACTGAAGAATGAGGGTTCCTTTAAGGGACGTCATCCAAGATGGCGTCCCTCGAATTCCGATTGGCTGATAGGATTCTATTAGCCAATCGGAATTAAGGTAGGAATATTCTGATTGGCTGATTGGAATCAGCCAATCAGAATCAAGTTCAATCCGATTGGCTGATCCAATCAGCCAATCAGATTGAGCTCGCATTCTATTGGCTGTTCCGATCAGCCAATAGAATGCAAGCTCAATCTGATTGGCTGATTGGATCAGCCAATCGGATTGAACTTGATTCTGATTGGCTGATTCCATCAGCCAATCAGAATATTCCTACCTTAATTCCGATTGGCTGATAGAATCCTATCAGCCAATCGGAATTTGAGGGACGCCATCTTGGATGACGTCCCTTAAAGGAACCGTCATTCTTCAGTTGGACGTCGCCGGAAGAAGATGGGTCCGCGGTGGAGGTCTTCAGGATGGAGCCGGTAGTCATCGGATGAAGATAGAAGATGCCGCTTGGATCAAGATGGTTGCCGGTCTGGATCGCCTCTTCTTCCTGGATAGGATGAAGACTTTGGACCCTCTTCTGGACTTCTTCAGTGGATGTCTAGCCCCCGCTTGGGTTGGATGAAGATATCGGAGCCAGGACCGATCGGTGATACCCGGTGAGGTGAAGACAGGGTAGGAAGATCTTCAGGGGCTTAGTGTTAGGTTTATTTAAGGGGGGTTTGGGTTAGATTAGGGGTATGTGGGTGGTGGGTTGTAATGTTGGGGGGGTATTGTATGTTTTTTTTTACAGGCAAAAGAGCTGAACTTCTTGGGGCATGCCCCGCAAATGGCCCTGTTCAGGGCTGGTAAGGTAAAAGAGCTTTTAACTTTAGTAATTTAGAATAGGGTAGGGCATTTTTTATTTTGGGGGGCTTTGTTGTTTTATTAGGGGGCTTAGAGTAGGTGTAATTAGTTTAAAATTGTTGTAATATTTTTCTTATGTTTGTAAATATTTTTTAATTTTTTGTAACTTAGTTCTTTTTTATTTTTTGTACTTTAGCTAGTTTATTTAATTGTATTTATTTGTAGGAATTGTATTTAATTAATTTATTGATAGTGTAGTGTTAGGTTAATTGTAGGTAATTGTAGGTAGTTTATTTAATTAATTTTTTGATAGTGTAGTGTTAGGTTTAATTGTAACTTAGGTTAGTATTTATTTTACAGGTAATTTTGTAATTATTTTAACTATTTTAGCTATTAAATATTTCTTAACTATTTAATAGCTATTGTACCTGTTTAAAATAATTACAAAGTTGCCTGTAAAATAAATATTAATCCTAAAATAGCTACAATGTAATTATAATTTATATTGTAGCTATATTAGGATTTATTTTACAGGTAAGTATTTATCTTTAAATAGGAAAAATTTATTTAATAAGAGTTAATTAATTTCGTTAGATGTAAATTATATTTAATTAGGGGGGTGTTAGTTTTAGGGTTAGACTTAGCTTTAGGGGTTAATACATTTATTAGAGTAGCGGTGAGCTCCGGTCGGCAGATTAGGGGTTAATAATTGAAGTTAGGTGTCGGCGATGTTAGGGAGGGCAGATTAGGGGTTAATACTATTTATTATAGGGTTAGCGATGCGGATTAGGGGTTAATAACTTTATTATAGTAGTGCTAAGGTCCGCTCGGCAGATTAGGGGTTAATAAGTGTAGGCAGGTGGAGGCGACGTTGTGGGGGGCAGATTAGGGGTTAATAAATATAATATAGGGGTCGGCGGTGTTAGGGGCAGCAGATTAGGGGTACATAGGGATAATGTAAGTAGCGGCGGTTTACGGAGCGGCAGATTAGGGGTTAAAAATAAAATGCAGGTGTCAGCGATAGCGGGGGCGGCAGATTAGGGGTTAATAAGTGTAAGGTTAGGGGTGTTTAGACTCGGGGTACATGTTAGAGTGTTAGGTGCAGACTTAGGAGGAGTTTCCGCATAGCAAACAATGGGGCTGCGTTAAGAGCTGAACGCGGCTTTTTTGCAGGTGTTAGGTTTTTTTTCAGCTCAAACAGCTCCATTGTTTCCTATGGGGGAATCGTGCACGAGCACGTTTTTGAGGCTGGCCGCGTCCGTAAGCAACTCTGGTATTGAGAGTTGAAGCTGCGTTAAATATGCTCTACGCTCCTTTTTTGGAGCCTAACGCAGCCTTTATGTGGACTCTCAATACCAGAGTTATTTTTATGGTGCGGCCAGAAAAAAGCCGGCGTTAGTTTTTCGGGTCGTTACCGACAAAACTCCAAATCTAGCGGTCTGTCTGTTAAAAATGCATACTGTCCACTTTAGCATAATGGCTGAGTTGGTATTGAATTTGACCCAGTTACTTTTAATTCTATGGTTACTGGGGTTCTTCCTAGTGAACATTTCTGCTCATGGTGGGATTTTGTATCCTAGGTTTCCAAGTGGGAGTGGGGAGGGTGGGACGCAGTTTTGGTCCCAGATGAGAAATACCGAAAACCGAATAGGTTGTTATTCTGCAAAATATTCCATAACTTGTTGTGAGTTTATAATTGGGTTTGTTTATTGGGAATTGCTTCTATATAAAGGTAAAAATGGAAGAACATATATTTGTCATAATGCATTAATTTTTATTGGTTATAATGTCAAAGATGTATTAGAATGGATTTCGATGACAAACTTGTGTTTCTTTGCAATACAGCAGTTGAATATGCCCAGTTGGCGGGGCCTGGTGAGGAGGTGGCATTATGAAGGGCTGAACCGGGAGCCTGTACACACGTCATGGAGACATGTTAAATAGGTGTGTTTTTTTTTTTTTTTTTTTTTTCTTCTCCCCCTACTATGTACAACCCCCTTCTGTTTCTCTCTGCTTTTTCCCCACTGTTTGGTTACACAGATTATGCAGCTCTCCCTACCCCAAGTGATGTATCTGCACTTAGATCATTATATATTAGCTAAGATTTAATTTATACTCGTGGAACATAGGGGGAATACATTCCCCTGTTAAGAGGAAGTCAATCTTAACTCACCTTAGAAAAAAACGTGCAGAGATTGTGTTTCTACAGGAAACGCACCTTTCAGATTCAGAACACGATAAACTACAGACTGACTGGGTGGGGAGGGTAGAATACGCCTCATACAAAACAGCTAGCAGAGGGGTGGCTATATTTTTTGGTAAACAGTTAGAATATGAGGTTTTGGAAGTGTTTAAAGACCCTGAAGGCAGATTCATTGTCATACAGATTCGCATCTTAGAGAAAATTTACACTTTATGTAACATTTTTGCCCCGAACCAAAAAGACAGGAAGTTCTGGAACTCCATATTGACCACACTTACACCTTATTTAGGTACCCACATCATACTGGGAGGGGACTTTAACTTGGCCCCAAATCCTTATTGTGATAGACTTAGAGACCCCAATAGATGTACGGAAAAGAACTTACCCAAGGTATCTGATAAATTTGAGAAAGAGGTCTTTACAGGACTGGGCGGTACCCTGGATGTGCTGGACATTTGGCGACAATGCAATCCTGATGGCAGAGATTATACCTGCGTGTCTCGGGCGACGCCCTCTATGTCACGTATTGACCTCTTCATGATTTCAAACTCCTTAGTCCCTCAAGTAATTGATACAAAAATCGGAGAGGTTATTGTCTCGGACCATGCCCCCATAGCACTTTTTTCTTGACATAGTTCCTAGAGTATGTAATAGGCATACTTTACGATTCCCGAAGTATTTAGTGACGTCCCAAGAATTTCAAACCTACTTAGTGCACTGTTGGGATGATTATAGGACAAACAACATCCAACATTTAAGCACGCCGGAATTATTCTGGACGACGGCCAAAGCGGTTCTCTTGGGTAACATTATTGCGTATTTAGCCCGCAGAAAAAAACAGTGCATGGAACAAGTTGAACGACTGCGAAACAGTTTAGCGGATACTTATGACGATTACCGCACTACCCCCTCTAACAGTACTTATCGTAAGTATGTTAATACCAAAACGGAATATGATGCGCTCCTTGCACATCAGGCCTCTCAGGCACTCCTGCGGACTCGCGGTAAATACTATCGATATGGGGACAAATCTGGGAAGCTCCTAGCTACACTGGTAAAATTGAACACCTCTTCCAAACATATTGCAGCAGTAAAGGTGGGGGTGAAATTCTTCGAGACCCTAAATCAATAGCGGAAGCTTTCGCTTCCTACTACTCCTCCCTATATACCAGTAAACTCTTCACTGGAGATGATGTGAGGGATCGATTCTGGGAGTCTATCACACTTCCAAAAATTTCTAAAGAACAATTGGACAAATTAAATGCTCCCATAGAGAGGGAGGAGGTTGAGAGAACTATTATGACCATGTCACTGGGTAAAGTACCCGGACCTGACGGGTTGCCGATCGAATTTTACCCCCTGCTCAAACCACAGGTAGCCCCTTCTCTCATGGATCTGTTCGCCGGCTATTTTAGAGAGGAAAAGACGCCCGCCCCAGAATTCTTATCAGCCTCCATCACATTGATCCCAAAAGCAGGGGAAGACTCCTTGTTGCCCGAATCTTATAGGCCGATCTCTTTATTAAACTCAGACTACAAGATCCTTACCAAATTGTTTGCCGAGAGACTAAAATTTATTTTGCCTAACATCATTCATGAGGATCAGACGGGCTTCATGCATGCACGCTCGTCGGTCATTAATGTACGTAGATAGTCCAGCACTTCTGGGTCGGATCCCGGGACCGTGAGGTGTCAGATAGACCGGAGGCCTTCCTGCTGTCACTCGACGCACAGAAGGCCTTTGACCGCATGGAGTGGGGTCATCTGTTCAACACCATGACTCAGGCTAATTTTTCTGGCCCCTTCCTCACCCTTATTAAAAATCTCTACCATTTGCCTACGGCGAATATATTAGTGAACAATGTATTCTCATCCGACTTCCAACTACACAGGGGCACAAGACAGGGCTGCCCGTTGTCACCCCTGCTTTTTAACATAGCATTGGAGCCTTTGGCTATTAAGCTACGGCAAGATTTCCCTGGTATCGACGTAGCAGGGGCCCCACAACATCTGTTTTACGCAGATGACATGCTTGTCTTTGTGCAGGATCCTCGGACGCACCTGCCTAGCATCATGAATAACCTTACCGACTTTGGCCTATTCTCGGGCTATAAAGTGAATGTACAAAAATCGGAAATTCTTTGGCTTAATAAGTTACCTGGCTCTGATGAGAGTTACCCCTTTACGGTGGCTAGACATAATATTACATATCTCGGTATCAAAATTTCGGCTAACCCCAATAGGTTATATACCAACAACTTAACCCCCATATGTGCTTAATTACAAGCTCAAATGAATGGTTCGAGGTCTCTGCCATTGTCATTGTCGGGAAGGGTTGCTTTACTTACAATGGTGGTGCTTCCCCGTGTGCTGTATCCACTACTTAAACTCTTAAACTCTGCAGCACGGGGTTTCATTTGGTAGGGGAAAAAATTGCGGATTTTGAGAGATAGACTAAACATGAACTTCCTTAACGGGGGTCTGGTGCTCCCAGACTTTAGGCTATATAATTGGGCCGCTTTGATTCGTTTGGTAGTGGATTGGCAGGTTGGCACCCATCATTTTTGTCAGCCTAACTTGGAGCAGGCAGTGTTGGGGGATGTGTCTCTGGCTTATCTCCCGCATGTCGCAGATTTGAGGTCCCTGAAGGCCCTGGGCCTTAGTGTACTGTTCAAAGACCCATTGAAAGCTTGGCAGCTAGCCCACAAGTATCTGGGAAAAACTTGTCATGCTTCGTACTACTTACCTATTGGGAAAAACCCAGACTTTCCGGTGGGATTGGAGACTTTACCCTTTAAATTTGGGAGGAAAAAGGGATGAAGTCACTTAAGCACCTCATAGACCCACTGACTAGGGCGGTCAAGACATTTGGTGCCTTGCAAAGGGAATATGACTTACCTAGAACTCACTTTTACGTCTTTCTTCAGGTCCGTCATTACGTTGGGGCATTGGTCAGAGACAATACAGACTTTTGGGAGGGTTCTCCCTTCCGTCTTACACAGTCACTGTACTCATTGGACAGGTTCTCACACTCGGGTATTTATTAAATGCTTCTACAACATCACCTTACAAGCCTCCATCCGTCCATACGGGCGGGTTGGGTCAGAGAGGGACTGGAGGAGGTCACTTGGGAGGAGATTAGGGGCAGTATGGAAAAAACAAGGAAAGCGACACTGTCAGCGACATATAGGGAATCCCAAATACGCTTTTTGCATAGGGCATATTTCACACTGAGAGTATTGGCAAAATGGGTACCTACTTGCCCGAATAGATGTGCCAAGTGCGCATTAGATAACCCTAATCTTTTACACTACATATGGGGTTGCCCTCCAATTTGGCAATACAGGGGAAAAATACAATTCTGGCTGAAACAAAAATTACAGATACAGCTTAACATACAACCTGAAACTATAATATTCTTGAAGTGGGAAGAATGATACAAACAACATGATTCATTGCTGAGTCTAATTATATTAGTGGCCAGAAAACACATATTAAAACACTGGATAGCAGCCATAGGCCCTTCCTTCAAGGGTTTTAAAAATCTGCTACAATCCCAAATATTCATTGAACAAATGGATGTTAGACTGGATGTACAGAACAGACTGGGCCTATTCCTGCACAAGTGGTGCAGACTTATCCTTACCTTTGAGCTGGAAATACAGAGGTTAATTCTCAGACCATTTAGGGACTCTGTAATTTTTATGGAGGATACTCTAAGAGGGGATTGGGAACATCTGTTTGACTGAAAGAATGTTACACCGAGCACCACGTTCTACAACCTTCCTCCCACACTCGATCGCTCCTTCTCTCTCCATCCTTCTGATCTTCTTCTCTCCCCCCCCCCCCCTTCCTCCTCCCTTTTTTTTTTCCCCTCTGCCGGGCCCCATTGCCAATGTTGGCACAGTGATCATCAGGGTTATCTTGGTTGGTAGTAGTATAGGTTAATAAACACTAGTTAGTTAGAGTTATTAAAGTTTAGGGAATTCTTGGTTGAAGGTAAAGAAAATGTTTGGGGGGGGGGAGGGAGACGCACATAGAAACAGCTTCACAATTCTCATATACCACTGTTTGTAACAGGAATGCTCAAATCCAGACCGATTGGTTGACATGTACACTAGGTTTATCTACCATTCTGTATCAAAACCATCGAAATAATGCTATCTAACACTTGTAACCTGTATGTTTGAATCATGCTGTATGTGCGTACTCTGTTCTTCTTAATAAAAATGATATTTAAAAAAAAAAAAACATTAGTCATTTAGGTTATTTTATGAACACATGTCCAAAATATTCCTTAAATCTAATAATTGTTAAATCATCTTGTGTCTATGCTCTAACATGTATTTTTTGTCTTGATATTAAAAACAGGTTCATACTTGAAATCTATATTTATCCATAATTTGAAATTAATAACATTATATTGTCTAATCAATATTAGAATTAAACATTAGCATTTAAAATTAGACAAAATGGGGGCCGGAGCCAACCGTCAATGAGCATGGCAGCATAACATGAGAGCTCTGGGATAGAAATCTAAGAAAAGCAACAAGAATATTGAATAAGATAACCTAAAATCCTTCTCTGGTGATAATTAAGCCTCTTGAACATATACAGAGAGACCAGAAGGAACAAGAGTGGCTGTATGAACACCCGAAACCAACACCTCCACTTAAGGCCTACACTCCCCGCAACTAGGAGCTGAAGCGCATGGATCTTCAGAATACAAGCAGCGCGGTACATACAAAAGTACTACAATACTTTTTATTACTACCAACTGCTACAAGTGGCTATTGAGGAGAAATGGAGGCTACACTACTTCTAGCTATAAAAGGATTAGGTGACAAACTGGATTACCACTATACTCAGCTTTCATGTTGTTTCGCCGAAATTCGCCGCACTTGCAGTCTCCAAGATGGCGCTCTAATTTCTTCTATGCCACCTCCTGAACCCGCAGCGCTCGCTAAGGCTGATGCAGATTGGCTTGTGCAACAGGAGGCTCTCCCTCAGGAAGACCCAGAAGATTCCGCTTCCACGAAGGCAGGGGCGCAGAGGGGAGAGACTGTGACTCACTTTCACATATATCAGTGGAGAGATGCGATCGAGATCCGTCCGCTACCGGCAGTTTGTAGACTTCAGTCTTTGGATGTGGACGCACCTATGCCCAAGTTACAGCAAACAAGAGACATCTACCCGATCTATCTCCTCACTCCTCTACCCTTGATTTACGGGATTCCTACATCTACAAATCCCGGCTTACACAGGGAATGATTGATGCCCAGTACTTTCTGCTATCAACAGAAATATGGGATACTTGGAACATCATCCTAAAAGCACACTCAAGACCCCTGATGAATTACAAGACAGGTGACGGCTAAGTTAGAGATAGCCACTCTTGGGCTGATCACCGACTGTCAGCAACAGTAGAGACTTATCTTTTCATATAGCAGAGACTCTGTCGTACATGAAAACCAAACGGTTTGACAACACAGACTGAGCACGTAGCCTTGGCGCCCTCCAGAGCTCTACTGAACTTATCATAAGTATACTACTCTCTGTTTACTGTTTTCCTTCTTTTACAGAACATCTGATACTTTTTATTACCTCTCCCTTGTTGAGAGGATATGAAGCTTTTTCTCTTACTATATATGCTGGTACTCACTTCAGGGTTACGGACATATTTCTGATACCGTCCCATATTCTGGGGCTCGCAATCACCCCTTCACTTATACCAGATAAACGCTACTCACCCCATGTTAATATGTCATTTTTCATACTCCTCTCTGTGGGATATCGCTTATATAATGGTCCTACTGTAAGGCATCCTTAGCTAATGACAAGTGGCTATAAGGGTACCTCCATCATAAAATCTGTTTTAGTTAACCCTGATATGTGCTTGGTGTCCTTTGAACTGAGGTTGGATGGTATTAATTCTATTACTATTTACACATATAAGCCTATATCTACAGACTGCATACACTGGTTCTTCCTGAGTGACAGGTATTGATGATAACTCTTGGGTTTGATGCCATAATGTGTACAAACACTAGTGGATAATTGTTCTGCAGTCCTGTTACAATACATTTGCTCATCTGTGTTCTGTTAGTTGGTTCTCTATCCCTGCTACGCCTATCTCGGCTTACTGTCACATATAGATAATGTTACTTGAATATATGCCACTTATCATATCACAATTTATTTTGATGAAGCCGTCTTAACCTGATGTTTAGCTGTCCTTTATTTACCTATCCCAAACTGATAGTGTAGCTCTGTTAATTCAAATCATAGGCAGACTTTGATGGTGTTATTATAGGGAAGGGCTAGATAATTTTCCCATTTTATTGTTATTTCTATATTAGCATAACCATTATTAATGTTGGAGTTGTTATATATACTTATGTATACTTTATAACTGATATGATTATATCTGATTCATAGCTATAATAGAGTATTGCTAGAGGCCATAGGCCTTACCTTATGGAACCCTTTTCAAACCACTACCATATGATATTTAGTTTCCCTATGACAACATCCGTTGTGCTCTTGTCACAAACTTTACCCATAGTGTTCCTTTATAGATCCACACTCACTAGACCCAATTCTGCACACTAGGTATATGATTGATCCTCAACACTCTTTTGTGGATAGTGATACAAGTTGTCTCAAGACACTCTGTGCATGCAATCTTGATATATACACACTAGCCGATTTTCAGTACAGTTTTTTTTTACATTACCGTGTTTACCTGAATCAGAGCCCTAGCAGTTATTTATGGGTTTTGCAAGATATTTATGATGACTGTAATGATAGAGGATGCAATAATCTCCCTAGTCAGTTTGGGACTTTTATTTCAATTTGGGCTGTTTATTTGTTTATTTGTTGGTCACTTGACACACAAGATCTTTGTTTCACAGTTTCCCTAACTATAACGATATGTTTAGATTTGGGATATACACGCTACAAATTGTATCTTTTTCTTAGGGCCCTAAGCTTTAACACCCCCTTAGAAATATTGTACACCACCGTGTTAGCAGTTTATTGAGTTACATTGGCTGCAGTAGCCCTAGCTTTTACTACTATTGCCTTTAGTCTATATTTATATGAATGCTAGGTCGAGCGAGTCGCAGATGCTCAGTATAATAGGCAGCAGATTCGCCAGAGAGAATAAAGGGAAAAAGACGCATGACATTATTTCTCAGACAGTATATGTTACCTATTGTTAAAGTTTGCTTCCTCAGACCCCTAGCCCCAGGACTAGGCTCTAGAATGTAGCCCTGTAGTGAATTATATCTTAAATGTAAGACTAAGATGTAAGTGGAATACTAGTGCATTACAGCTCACCGCATTTGCCTTTACTCCTTGGCAGACGCTACCAGCCTGTCCCTTAGTTAGTACATGTATATAGTATTCTTAATGGGGTCTACTTTACATTTTTACCATTATTCAGACTTCCCACAAGACAATGTATTTAACAATGCGAATGAGGGATCACTAGCATGTAACCACATAATCTGACCTTTACTCACCCCCTCCACTTTATTACTTTTCAATCTGATAACCTATATGCCAAGGGGTACCCCACCCTATTATTATAATGAGCGCCTTTATAACCTTAACATCCTAACAAAATTTTATGCTCATAATTAGGGTTATTAGAGACTGTTTACACAATCATTGTTTCACTCCCTTCTGCCTCAAACTGTCGCCCCTTGGTATATTCTCTATGCATATCCCATAGACAGAGACATAAGACTAGAATATTTCTCCATCTTCTCTTCTCTTCCAATTATTGCTCCCAAATTACAGGAGATTCTCTCTCACATACACACTGGAAGTTGAAACTTTTAATAGCTAAGCCATACTGATTTACTAACAGCTAGGCTATTGTCTCTCTTTAAAATACCTCAAGTTAACTGGAGCACTAGGTACACAGAGTTTATATTTGTCTTATGGTTCCGTATTAGTACTGTACTGCATAGGCTTAGCCTATTCATAGTTATTACAAGCATGTTAATGTCTTAGCCCTATATCTAAAGTTGTTTATATGATGTTTAGTTTTGGTTATTCATATATGGGGAACATCCCTTATAAGGCTCATACTGTATCCATGTCACACCGTCCTCTATATTATCTCTCAATGGTCATGTTATTTCCATCTATTACCTCTGTGTGTCCCCTCTCCTCCCTTTCCCGCCGGCATTGATTACCTGCGGGTCATACCCCTTCTCCTTTTTCCCACATTGCCTATAGCTGGCATCACCCCAGGAGAGGGGTTCATATAGCAGCCCTTTGCTTTCCATATATATTTAAATATTCTCCTCTGTTCCTATTATTTTTAGGAAATTAGCCATACTCTGGCATCTCTTAGCTTGAATTAACTCTAACATAATATTTAGCTAAGATGTATTATATTGTATGGTGGTCAATATATATATACGACTATTTGGCTACTATTAAATCAGAGCCCCCACAACTACTAAGGTTAATGACCCTGTAATCTTTATTATTCTAGCATCCTAGTTGGCTCCGCCCTCCATCTCCCCCTACTTCGAGCGGCTCTTGCCCGCTGCAACCCCCCCCATACACTCAGACCTGTGAGAGGTCGAACAAAAGCCAATTCCCTACCTCCTATCTTCTATAGTTTATAAAACACCTCCCATCCCGAGGTAGGAATCATTAGTTATATAATATAAAAATCGAGGTCTCATGGATATATGTCCCAGTCACCTGTAGGTTTTTTTTTTTATATGGTGTCTTACACCTTCTCTTCATGGTGGCAGATGTGGTGTTATAAAACTTGTCAACTGTCATTCTACTATTCATATGGATATATGGCACCACCACGAGTTAAATAATGCGAGAGCAAATGTTCCATTAGCTCACCAATGTTTATTTCTTGTATCAGAAATGTACAAGTGTTTTTATTATTCTTGATCTGTGCCTGGACATATTGTTTGTTCTATTGTTATTACTTATTACCTCAATAAAAAAAATAAAAAAAATAAAAAAATTTGACAAAATAATGCATATCACATTTTATAAATATTTTTTATATTGGATTGTATGAGGAACATAACTGAATGTAATATTCCATGTCCCTTCAAATAATATACCTCTATATCAACTATAAAATGTATCCTTTTGTCTGATTGGTCAGAATCTGAGTCCTCTCTAGCACAATTTAGGGGTAATGTATCTCAAATAAACATATTCTAATATAGGACATGTATAATATTCCTAATTCTTTTAACATTCTTCCTCCTGTGATTCTTAAATAGCATGCATTGTGCAAACTAACCTGGATGTATGGTCTTTGAAAGGCAATAATCTTCAAAATAAGAGTTTATCTTCATTAGGTGTCTTATTCATCATTTTCAAGATAGAGGATTGTGAAATACCATCTAAAAAAATAAAATAAATCTAAGTGTCTCCAATAGGATGCATCCACAGTCTTGGTCCATAAAATTGTTGCCACTTGCCATGTGAACGTGTCTATATGGTTTTCAAGGTCAGCACATTTGAAAGACAATGCCAGACATGATCACATTGGTATTCATCACTTTCAATCTGGGATTCTTCAATTTCAGTCTGGGATTCTTGACTTTCAGTCTTGAATTCGTCACTTTCATTCTTGAATTCTTCACTTTCAGTCTTGAATTCTTCACTTTCAGTCCTTAGATGAAGTCATCTCCCTAATGGCAGAAAAAGTGTAAATCAAATAATTAATAGAAGTGTGTGACTTAGTTCTGCATCCCCCCCATTTCTGAAATTATTTATATCACTAGCTTACTAAGCGTGTGTAGCATCTTGTGTTATGTTCTATCAATCAAGTGTGAAGATGAGTCATACATTGTGCAGACCTAACCTCTGATGTGTGACTTGGAATATGACTTGGAAGCATATAGTCTTGCTAGAGGATCCCTTTCTGAGTATCCAAAAATCTAGTCATGTGTAAACTAAATACTACTTTTTAAAATGTATGCAATATGATGTCTGATTGTGCAAAATTCCCGCCAGCCACAGTCCATACATTATTTATACTTACCAGCTGATGTTGTCTTTGAAAACCAGGTGGTGAAGTTATTACAGGACCCAATGCCAGAATCATCTGATGTATGAATTACATAAAATAATAATAATAATAATAATAATAATAATAATAATAATAATAATTTCCTTTTTTTTAATCATTTGATGAACAATCCTAACATGTTTGCACAATTCTCTACTTCTCATTTCCCTAAAATTCACACATATTCGCAATGCTCCTATCTAACTTCTAGTATTTACTGTCTGAAGTGATGGTTGATGATGTTTGCTCTGACATTGAGCCCCTCATCCCAGAATGGCCCCTCTAGAACAGGCTCATCCTCCTCATCTTGGAGGAGGTCTTGGGGCGCCTGGACGGCCTGCAGCATCCCAGCCTGCTGTGCAATGTTATGCAGGACGCTGCAGGCTATAACAATCTTCGCCACCTTACTAGGGCTGTATTGGTGGGCTCCTCCAGACCTGTCCAGGCATCTTAGTCTCATTTTGAGGAGCCCAAACATCCTCTCCACTACAGCCCTAGTCCGCTTGTGCGCCCGATTTTAGCTCTCCTGGGCCCCGTCCGTGGGGTTACGCAACAGCGTAATGAGCCAAGGCCAGCTCATGTCACCTGAATCACCTATAAATAATTAACATAACAACATGACAATTAAAAATATTGTTAAAATTATTATATTGAAATACAATTCATTTGTGTACACGAAAATCCACTAAAATAAACATTTTCATAAAACAAAATTATGTTTAAATCACATTCTCTATCTGCCCATTTAAGCTAAGACATGCTACATATCTGTAGAGCTAAAACTAGACATTTGCGGAAAGAGACAATTACATGGTTAAAGCGCATTCTCTATCTGCCCATTTAAGCTAAGACATGCTACATATGCATATTTCGCATAAACTAGACATTTGCTAATAGAAAAATAAATGGTTACATTGCATTCTAGAGCTGCACATTACACAAACACAAATGTTTTTGAAGACTACAGTGGCCATTGTCTAACTAATTAACCATTTTGTGCACAAGTACTCACCAACGAGCCACCCAGGGGGAAACTGTCTGGCCTCAAACTGCCGCCACAGGGACGACTGTCTGAGGATGTGGGCATCATGACAAGTCCCGCCGAAATTGGCACACACCTGCATAATCCGCATCAGTGCGTCACCAACAAACTGCACGTTAAAACTATGAAAGTGTTTGCGATTTTGGAAGGGCAAGTCATCTTCTGGAGCACGCAGTGCAATGTGGGTGCAATCTATTGCTCCCAAGACATTGGGCATTCGAGCTATTGCAAAGAATTCCCTCTTCAGGCGCCTCCAATCACCATAATTTTGAGGGAATCCTATGTAACGCTTACTGACTCGTACCATGGCATCCAGAAAGTCATCAAAAAACACAGAGAAGGTACCCTGAGACAGCCCATGCATGTACCCCTCTCCAGATTGAAAACTCCCGGAGGCCAGGACATGTATGCAACTTAGCATCTTGGTCATACCAGGGATTGCAGTCCGCATACGTCTACGTGGCTCCATATGAGGTTAAGATCATCGTAAAGTCTAATAAGCTGTTCGCGATTGAGCCTATACTTGTCATAAAGCTCAAAGTCGCTCATGTTATCCAAGGTGGGCCTCACCCTGTGAACAGGAGGACCTCGAACCAGATGAGCCCTATGTCTCTCTTGAAGATGCTGAGCCCACCTGATTATATTGAACACCACTCGTGCAACAGCACCAGCAGCAACTAACTGAGCATTATCCATATTTGCCAAGCTAAGCAGCACAAAGCCAAACAGCAGAGCAAATACACAAGGTGTAACAAGGTATGCAAAAACACAAAAGTGATTTGATACAATGTCGATCACAAGGGACGCTTTGGCCATGTTGTTTGGGGGATTTATAGTGCAATATGTCCAATGGTAGCGTGTTCGTAATGATTGCTGATTGTATTCACTTGATTGTATATGAGCGGCGGGAATGCTTTCAAAGTGGGCGTTTTTTTTAGGTGTTTAGGTGTTAAATTTTGTTTCCCCCCAATGAATCGCAATGTGAAAGTGTAAAATCTAACATATACAGTGCATCTTCGTAATGTTTGTTCATATGCGTAATAAATACTTATTAAACGCAATGTTATAGTAAAAAGCACACAACCACGCTAACATGAAAGTGCATACTTGTGTATAATGTGCATAGACATGGCATAGAATCTGATCGATCAATGTTGCTGCAATATTGTTTGTAAACGATAAAGTAACAGCTGACATCTATAATATTGTATATATAAGTGATTTCCGAGATCTTAATATTGTACGCGTCCCATTGAAATCGCAATAATAATGAAGATCTTCCGGCTGACATCTGTAATATTGTATATAAAATTGATTTGCGAGATGTCAATATTGTATGCGTCACATTGTAATCGCTATAATAATGACGATCTTCCATACTCTCGTTTACATATATGTAGTATTGAGTGAGAAACTTCTGAAAGGGGCGGTACAGTCCCAATGCTGTATGGTTGAAGCTTATAATAACGTCATCATATTAGCAACCTGCCTGTCTAGTTAGCAAATCTGCATTCTCTTGTTGTATTTTACAACATTCTTCTTGTGTGCTGATTAAAAATATAAATGTGTGCTTTGCTGTTGTGTGATGCGTGTTATGTACATCTATGTATGTATTGTGATTCTCTCTCACATATGCTGACTTATATAAAGCGGTATAGCATTGTTGTTCCTTCCAAAAATGTGACAGCTCTAATATGTTCTCATGATGTTCTTATTGTACGTAATTCCTAATGGTATATTCTGAGTGAATCGTGATGTTAAAGGGACACTAAATCCATATTTTATGTTTCATGATTCATAGAGAGAATCTAATGTTAAGCAACCTTCCAATGTAGTTGTATGATGTAAATGTGTTCATTGTTTATATGTGTTTTTTGGCCAGAAAATCAATGCACATGTATGAGTGAATGACAAAAGTCATGAATGTGCATCCATTAATGATCATGTGTTAAGCCTATGTAGATATGCTGTTCATGCAAGCATATGAGTTGAATAAATGAAATGCTATAATAGAGGTAAATGAGACGTGTTTACAATTGTCTACTGTTTGTGAATAATGAAATGTAAAAATTATTTTTCTGTCCATTTAAATATGATGTAATTTTTCAAAAAGATTTCGTATTGGTGATGGTGATTTGTAGTTGATGTAATTTAAATTTATATAACAATTTGATGTTGTAGTGAATTTCACACAAGTAAAAGCCATAAGTCCATAGGGAAATTGTAATTTCTTGATCTATTTGTCATAGCGGGACTAACGCAAGAAAGAATGAGTTAGTTTCACAATTGTAACGCTGGTATTACGAGTTTTCTTGTCTATGCATTTTACGTGCGTTAGGTAAATCTGCCTGTAGCGTGCACGAGCACGTCTTCCCCATAGAAGTCAATGGAGGAGAAAAATTTGTTGAGAAATAAAATCCAACACTTATTTTGAGCGTAAAGTGAGTGACGTCATGTTCTTATGTGAAAAAGTAGCTAAATCGTGTTTATTTTCTACTAAAAATCTGTTTTGTGTAGGTAATGTGCTGTATATTGTTTGTATGTATTGATTAGTGTATGTATGTGATAATATTTGTAGTTAGATGTAGCTAGATGAGTGTATGTTCCCTTCTGTCTATGTAAGTCAATGGAAAATGGATTTGTATGGCTTTTTTTTCAAACACCCGAGATCTCGTAACTTTGATCCGTTCTATTTTGACATGAAAATATAAAATCTTAAAAATAAATATTGTGTAGTGTTTGTATGAGTGTAAGTGTACTTTGTGTAATGTTTTTGGAGTGATTTGTGGATGTTTTTGTTAGTGGTATATGATTAACTACTGGGTCTGGGTTTACGTTACTGATTTGAGCGGAGATGGATATTTTTGTGGCGTTACGTAAACTCGTAATACCAGCGGTAGGGAAAAAGCAGCGTTAGGAGGCTTTTTCATGCATAAAGCACAACTCGTAATCTAGCCGCTTGTAAGTCTAAAATTCATGATTTCACGCAATCAATACGCATAAAAAATAAATTACCCTCTATCACTCCTTTAATTGAAAAAGTAAATATTTACAAACTCCTAACCTTTTTTTATATAAAAAAAGGAAATTAATGATAGATTATAGAAATTAAAGGAACATGACACCCAACATTTTTGTTTCATGATCTAGATACAGTGGGGCAAAAAGTATTTAGTCAGCCACCAATTGTGTAAGTTCTCCCACTTAAAGGGACATAATACTCATATGCTAAATCACTTGAAACTGATGCAGTATAACTGTAAAAAGCTGACAGGAAAATATCACCTGAGCATCTCTATGTAAAAAAGGAAGATATTTTACCTCACAATCTCCTCAGTTCACCAGAATAAGTTCTGTGTAAAAAGTTATACTCAGCTGCTCCCAGCTGCAGGTAAAAAAATTAAAAAAAATGAAGAAATGAACAGCAGCCAATCAGCATCAGCAGTGCTGAGGTCAAGAACTCTTACTGTGATCTCATGAGATTTGACTTAACTCTCATGAGATTTCATAGTAAGCTTCCTTTACCTGATTGGTGAAATAATATGAGAGTGCACGATGCTAGTCCCTTCAGATGTCCCAGGACAAACACACTAAAATGCTGCTTAGAAATCCTTTACAATGGGAGGTGGCTACTGAGGAACTTTTGAGGTAAAATATCTTTCTTTTTTACATAGAGATGTTCAGGTGATATTTTCTAATCAGCTTTTTACAGCTATGCCGCATCGCTTTCAAGTGTTTAATCATTTGGGTATTATGGCCCTTTAAGAAGATGAGAGAGGCCTGTAATTTTCATCATAGGTATACCTCAACTATGAGAGACAAAATGTGGAAACAAATCCAGACAATCACATTGTCTGATTTGGAAAGAATTTATTTGCAAATTATGGTGGAAAATAAGTATTTGGTCACCTACAAACAAGCAAGATTTCTGGCTCTCACAGACCTGTATCTTCTTCTTTAAGAGGCTCCTCTGTCCTCCACTCATTACCTGTATTAATGGCACCTGTTTGAACTTGTTATCAGTATAAAAGACACCTGTCCACAACCTCAAAAAAGTCACACTCCAAACTCCACTATGGTGAAGACCAAAGAGCTGTCGAAGGACACCAGAAACAAAATTGTAGACCTGCACCAGGCTGGGAAGACTGAATCTGCAATAGGCAAGCAGCTTGGTGTGAAGAAATCAACTGTGGGAGCAATAATTAGAAAATGGAAGACATACAAGACCACTGACAATCTCCCTCGATCTGGGGCTCCACGCAAGATCTCACCCCGTGGGGTCAAAATGATCAAAAGAACGGTGAGCAAACATCCCAGAGCCACACGGGGGGACCTAGTGAATGACCTGCAGAGAGCTGGGACCAACGTAACAAAGGCTACCATCAGTAACACACTATGCCGCCAGGGACTCAGATCCTGCAGTGCCAGACGTGTCCCCCTGCTTAAGCCAGTACATGTCCGGGCCCATCTGAAGTATGCTAAAGAGCATTTGGATGATCCAGAAGCAGATTGGGAGAATGTCATATGGTCAGATGAAACCAAAGTAGAACTGTTTGGTAGAAACACAACTCGTCGTGTTTGGAGGAGAGAGAATGCTGAGTTGCAACCAAAGAACACCATACCTACTGTGAAGCATGGGGGTGACAACATCATGCGTTGGGGCTGTTTCTCTGCAAAGGGAACAGGATGACTGATCCGTGTACATGAAAGAATGAATGGGGCCATGTATCGTGAGATTTTGAGTGCAAACCTCCTTCCATCAGCAAGGGCATTGAAGATGAAACGTGGCTGGGTATTTCAGCATGACAATGATCCCAAACACACCACCCGGGCAACGAAGGAGTGGCTTCGTAAGAAGCATTTCAAGGTCCTGGAGTGGCCTAGCCAGTCTCCAGATCTCAACCCCATAGAAAACCTTTGGAGGGAGTTGAAAGTCTGTGTTGCCCAGCGACAGCCCCAGAACATCACTGCTCTAGAGGAGATCTGCATGCAGGAATGGGCCAACATACCAGCAACAGTGTGTGACAGCCTTTTGAAGACTTACAGAAAATGTTTGACCTCTGTCATTGCCAACAAAGAATATATAACAAAGTATTGAGATGAACTTTTGATATTGACCAAATACTTATTTTCCACCATAATTTGCAAATAAATTCTTTCCAAATCAGACAATGTGATTGTCTGGATTTGTTTCCACATTTTGTCTCTCATAGTTGAGGTATACCTATGATGAAAATTACAGGCCTCTCTCATCTTCTTAAGTGGGAGAACTTGCACAATTTGTGGCTGACTAAATACTTTTTTGCCCCACTGTATAGAACAAAATCTAAACAACCTTCTAATCTACTTCTATTATCTAATATGTTTCATTCTATTGTTATCTTTTGTTGAAGATATATATATATTTATATATATATGCATCCACCAACCAAAATCTAGAAACTATCAGCTAGATTACGAGTTTTGCGTTATGAGGGGTGCGATACTAACTTGCACGTTATTGTCACCGCTCACTTCCCTACAGCACTGGTATTACAGGTTTATAAAAACCCGGCATTATCATGCAAGAAGTGAGCGTAGAGCAAAATTGAGTTCCAAACCGCCCTCCAATACCAGTGTTGCTCAGAGCTGCAGTTAGCTAGTTTTACGAGCTCGTGCACAATTTCCCCATAGACATCAATGGGGAGAGCTGGCTGAAAAAAAGTCTAACACCTGATAAAAGCAGCGTAAATTTCAGTAACGCAGCCCCATTGATTCCTATGTTTACACCTAACATCCTAACATGAACACCAAGTCTAAACACTGTTAATCTTACACTTATTAACCCCTAATCTGCTGCCCCCAACATCGCCGACACCTACATTATACTTATTAACCCCTAATCTGCTGCCCCCAACATCGTCGACACCTACATAATGTTATTAACCCCTAATCTCCCGCCCCCAATGTCGCCGCAACCTACCTACCCTTATTAACCCCTAATCTGTGGCCCCCAACGTCGCCGCCACTATACTAAATTTATTAACCCTAACTTTAATGTACTTAAAATAAATCTAAATAAAACCTACTATTAATAACTAAATAATTCCTATTTAAAACTAAATACTTACCTATAAAATAAACCCTAAGCTAGCTACAATATAACTAATAGTTACATTGTATCTAGCTTAGGTTTTATTTTTATTTTACAAGCAAGTTTGTATTTATTTTAACTAGTAAGAATAGTTACTAAATAGTTATTAATTATTTAATAATTACCTAGCTAAAATAATTACAAATTTACCTGTAAAATAAAACCTAACCTGTCTTACACTAACACCTAAACTTACACTACAATTAAATCAATTACCTAAATTAAATACAATTAACTAAATTAAAAAAAAAATAGAAAAAATATTTTTTACTATCGCTGGTATTACGAGTCTTGCAGATTTAGGGGCACCGCACACTTTTTTTGCCTTACCGCAAATCAACTTACGCAAATTGTGTATAGTCTTTTTTCAATGGGGCTTCCATAGCGCCGGTATTATGAGCTTGTCCTGGGAGGCCAAAAAGTGAGCGGTACACCCTATCCTGTCAAGATTCGTAACGCATTTTAAAGTCGGTAGTTATGAGTTTTACACTACAAAGCTGTAGCATAAAACTCATAACTAAAGTGCTAAAAAGTACACTAATACCCATAAACTACTTATTAACCCCTAAACCGAGGCCCTCCCGCATCACAAACACTATAATAAAATTATTAACCCCTAATCTGCCGCTCTGGACATCGCCGCCACTATAATAAACATATTAACCCCTAAACTGCTGCATTCCCGCCTCGCAAACATTAGTTAAATATTATTAACCCCTAATCTGCTGTCCCTAACATCGCCGCCATCTATTAACCCTTAAATCTAACCCTAACACCCGCTAACTTTAATGTATTTCAAATAAATCTAAATAAAACCTACTATTAATAACTAAATAATTCCTATTTAAAACTAAATACTTACCTATAAAATAAACCCTAAGCTAGCTACAATATAACTAATAGTTACATTGTAGTTAGCTTAGGGTTTATTTTTATTTTACAGGCAAGTTTGTATTTATTTTAACTAGGTAGAATAGTTAGTAAATAGTTATTAACTATTTACTAACTACCTAGCTAAAATAAATACAAATTTACCTGTAAAATAAAACCTAACCTAAGTTACACTAGTACCTAACACTACACTACAATTAAATAAATTACCTAAATTAAATACAATTAAATAAATTAAATACAATTAACTAAATTACAAAAAACCACTAAATTACAGAAGAAAAAAAAATTACAAGATCTCTAAACTAATTACACCTAATTTAATAGCCCTATCAAAAAAAAAAAAGTCCCCCCAAAATAAAAAAAAATTCTAGCCTAAACTAAACTACCAATAGCCCTGAAAAGGGCCTTTTGCGGGGTATTGCCCCAAACAAATCAGCTCTTTTACCTGAAAATACAAACACCCCCCCAAAAGAAAACCCCACCACCCACACAACCAACCCCCCAAATAAAACCCTAACTAAAAAATCCTAAGCTCCCCATTGCCCTGAAAAGGGCATTTTGATGGGCATTGCCCTTAAAAGGGCATTTAGCTCTATTGTGGCCCAAAGCCCTAACTTAAACATAAAACCCACCCAATAATCCCTTAAAAAAAAAAAACTAACACTAACCCCTGAAGATCCACTTACAGTTTTGAAGATCCGACATCCATCCTCAATGAAGCCGGGAGAAGTCATTAATGAAGCCGGGAGAAGTCTTCATCCAAGCCGGGAGAAGTGGTCCTCCAGATAGGCAGAAATCTTCACCCATCTTCTATCTTCATCCATCCGGCGCGGAGCGGGTCCATCTTCAAGACATCCGACAAGGAGCATCCTCTTCTTCCGATGACTACCCGACGAATGAAGGTTCCGTTAAATGACGTCATCCAAGATAGGTCCCTTAGATTCCAATTGGCTGATAGAATTCTATCAGCCAATCGGAATTAAGGTTGAAAAAATCCTATTGGCTGATGCAATCAGCCAATAGGATTGAACTTCAATCCTATTGGCTGATCCAATCAGCCAATAGGATTGAGCTCACATTCTATTGGCTGTTCCAATAAGCCAATAGAATGTGAGCTGATTGGATCAGCCAATAGGATTGAAGTTCAATCCAATTGACTGATTGCATCAGCCAAAAGGATTTTTTTAACCTTAATTCCGATTGGCTAATAGAATTCTATCAGCCAATCGGAATCTAAGGGATGCCATTTTGGATGACGTCATTTAACGGAACCTTCATTGTAGAAGAAGCCGTCAATTGAAGAGGATGCTCCGCGCTGGATGTCTTGAAGATGGAGCCGCTCCGTGCTGGATGGATGAAGATAGAAGATGCCGCCTGGATGAAGACTTCTGCCCGTCTGGAGGACCTCTTCTGGCCGGCTTGGATGAAGACTTCTGCCCATCTGGAGGACCACTTCTGCCGGCTTGGATGAAGACTTCTCCTGGCTTCGTTGAGGATGGATGTCGGATCTTCAAAACTGTAAGTGTATCTTCGGGGGTTAGTGTTTGTTTTTTTAAGGGTTTATTGGGTTGGGTTTTATTTTTAGGTTAGGGCTTTGGGCCGCAATAGAGCTAAATGCCCTTTTAAGGGCAATGCCCATCCAAATGCCCTTTTCAGGGCAATGGGGAGTTTAGATTTTTTTAGTTAGGGTTTTATTTGGGGGTTGGTTGTGTGGGTGGTGGGTTTTACTGCTGGGGGGGTTGTTTGCATTTTTTTCAGTTAAGAGAGCTGATTTGTTTGGGGCAATGCCCCGCAAAAGGCCCTTTTATTGGTAGTTTAGTCTAGGCTAGGGTTTTTTTATTTTGGGGGGGCTTTTTTTTATTTTGATAGGGCTATTAGGTTAGGTGTAATTAGTTTAAAAATCTTGTATTTTTTTTCTGTAATTAATGTTTGTTTGTTTTTGTAATTTAGCTAATTGTATTTAATTTACTTAATTGTATTTAATTGTATTTCATTTAGGTAATTTATTTAAGTGTAGTGTAGTGTTATGTGTTAGTGTACCTTAGGTTAGGTTTTATTTTACAGGTAAATTTTTATTTATTTTAGCTAGGTAGTTAGTAAATAGTTAATAACTATTTAGTACCTATTCTACCTAGTTAAAATAAATACAAACTTGCCTGTAAAATAAAAATAAACCCATACGCCTAGATTTAGAGTTCTGCGTTAGCCGTCAAAACCAGCGTATAGGGCTTCTAACGCTGGTTTTTACCGCCCACTGGTATTTAGAGTTCACTTACTGGCACTCCAAAATCTCCGAACGCACAAATCTCTACCGACAGCTCAGACCCAGGAGTTAACATCTACCGACAAAATAAACGTCCACGATTCACAAAACAAATATTACACAAAGTACACTTACACTCATACAAACACTACACTATATTTATTTTTCATATGTAATATTTTTTCATCAAAATAGAAAAGATCAAAGTTGCGAGATCTCGGGTGTTAGAAAAAAAAAACAACACAAATCCATTTTGCCATTGACTTACATTGACAGACGGGAAAAGACACTCATATAGCTACATCTAACTAATGATATTATCACAAACATACACTCATCGATGCATACAAACAATATACACCACATTACATACACAAATTATTTTTTTATTACGAAATGAGCACGATTTAGCTACTTTTTCACACAAGACACAAATCTTGAGCCTCCATTGACTTCTATGGGGAAGACGTGCTTGTGCACACAACAGACAGATTTCCCTAACGCAAGCAAAAAGCGTAGACAAAAAAACTCTAAATAGCAGCGCTAGAATTCGGAAAATAACTCATGCTTTTCTACGTTAGACCCAGCTATGACAAATAGATCAAGAAATGGCTATTTCCCTATGGTGGACTTATGGAGTTTACTTATGGGAAATTCACAACAACATTAAATTGTTTCATACTTTTACATTACATCAACTACAAATCAACATCACTAGTAACAAACATTTTCAACAATTAAATCACATTTAAACGGACACAAAAATAATTGAAACATTTCAGGATTCACAAACAGTAGACAATGGGAAACACCTCTCGTTTACCTTTATTATTGCATTTAATTTATTCAACTCATTTGCTTGCAGCAACAGCATATCTACATAGGCTTAACACATGATCAGTCATGGATGCACATACATTACTTTTATCATTCACTCATACATGTGCATTCAAATGATGGGGGAAAAACACATTACATTCTCTCTAGGAATCACGAAACAGAAAATAGGGATTTTAATGTACCTTTAACATCATGATTCGATCACAATAAACCATTAGGAATTACGTACAATAAGAACATCATTACAACAGATTACAGCTGTCACTTTATGGGAAGGAACAACAATGCGAGACCGCTTTAGAGAAGTCAGCATATGTTGGACACAATCACAATATATACGTACATGTACATAACACGCATCACCCATCACGCAACCACAAAGCACACATTTAGATTTTACTCAGCACACAATAACAATGTAGTCAAATACAACAACACAATGAGGATTTCATAACTACACAGGCAGGTTAATAATATGATGACGTCATTAGAAGATTCAACCATACACATTACAGCTTTACGACTGTACCGCCCCTTTCAGAAATTTAGCACCCAATACAACATATACGTAAACAACAGTTTGGAACATTATTATTAGGGCGATTTTAAAGGGATGCGTACTAAATATTGTCAGCTCGCAAATCACTTATATATACA
Source organism: Bombina bombina (assembly GCF_027579735.1). NCBI lineage: Eukaryota > Metazoa > Chordata > Amphibia > Anura > Bombinatoridae > Bombina > Bombina bombina. Next base: position 337,866,216 of record NC_069506.1, read on the forward strand.
ATACTACAGATGACAGACGGAAGTTCTGAATTATTATGCCGATTTTAATGGGACGCATACAATATTGACATCTCGCCAATCACTTATATATACAATACTACAGATGACAGCCGGAAGTTCTTCAGTATTAGTGCGATTTTAAAGGGACGCATACAATATTGACATCTCGGCAATCACTTATATATACAATACTACAGATGACAGCTGGAAGTTCTTCAGTATTAGTGCGATTTTATAGGGACGCATACAATATTTACATCTCGCACATCACTTATATATACAATACTACAGATGGCAGCTGTTACTTTATCTTTTAAAAACAATATTGCAGCAACATTGATCGATCACATTCTATGCACATTATACACAAGTATGCACTTTCATTCATGTTAGCCTGGACGTGTGCTTTTTACTATAAGATAGCGTTTAATAAATATTTATTACGCATATGATCAAACATTACAAACATGCACTGTATGTGTGATATTTTACACTTTCATGTTGAGATTCATTGGGGGGAAACAACATTTCACCAAACACCTAAAAAAAACGCCCACTTTGAAAGCATTCGCGCCGCTCACATACAAACAAGTGTATACAATTAGCATTTATTACAAACTCACTACCATTGGACTAATTGCACTATAAATCCCCCAAACAACATGGCCAAAGCGTCCATGGTGATCGACATTGTATCAATTAGTTTCTGTGTTTTTGCATACCTTGTTACTCCTTGCGCTGTGTTTGCTCTGCTGTTTGGCTTCGTGCTGCTAAGCTTGGCAAATATGGATGACAATGATCTGGTAGATGCTGCTGGTGGTGCTGTTGGCCAAGTAGCGGTTGATAGAATCAGGCAGCCTCGGCGGCTCCGAGTGAGAAAAAGGGCTCGTCTGGTTCGAGGTCCTCGTGTATACAGGGTAAGACCCACCTTGGAAAACATGAGCGACTTCGAGGTTTATGACAAGTATAGGCTCAATCGCGAACAGCTCATTGGCCTTTACGATGTTCTTAGACCTCATCTGGAGCCACGTATAAGAATAAGGACTGCTGTCCCCGGCATCACTAAGATGCTAAGTTGTATATACGTCCTAGCCTCCGGGAGTTTTCAATCAGGAGAGATGTACATGCATGGACTGTCTCAAGGTACATTCTCTGTGGTGTTTGATAACTTTCTGGATGCCATGGTACGTATCAGTAATCACTACATAGGATTCCCACAGAATGATGGTGATTGGAGGCACCTGAAGCGGGAATTCTTTGCTATTGCTGAATTGCCCAATGTCTTGGGAGCGATTGATTGTACCCACATTGCGCTGCATGCTCCAGCTGATGACTTGCCCTTCCGAAATCGCAAACATTTTCATAGCCTCAACGTGCAGTATGTTTGTGACACATGGATGAGGTTTATGCAGGTGTGTGCAAATTTTGGGGGGGCTTGTCATGATGCCCGCATCCTCTCTGGGTATCTCGTTGGTGAGTATTTGTGCACAACATGGTTAATTAGTTAGACAATTGCCACTGTAGTCTTAAACTGTTAGTGTAATGTGCAGCTATAGGATGCAATTTAACCATTTATTTCTCTTTCCGCAAATGTCTAGTTTTAGTTCAAAACAGATATGTAGCATGTCTTACCTTAAATGCTTAGATAGAGAATGCAATTTAACCATGTCATTGTCTATTTTCTCAAATGTCTAGTTTTAGCTCAAAGCAGATATGTAGCATGTTTTAGCTTAAATGGGCAGCTTGAAAATGCAATTTAACCATTTAGTTTGTATTTTAGCAAAGCTCTGGTTTATGCGAAATACGCATATGTAGCATGTCTTAGCTGAAATGCTCAGATAGCAAATGCAATTTAACCATGTCATTGTCTATTTCCGCAAATGTCTAGTTTTAGCTCCAAGCAGATATGTAGCATGTTTTAGCTTAAATGGGCAGCTTGAAAATGCAATTTAACCATTTAGTTTGTATTTTAGCAAAGCTCTGGTTTATGCGAAATACGCATATGTAGCATGTTTTAGCTGAAATGCTCAGATAGAGAATAAGATTGAACTAGATTATTTTTTTTAATTTAAACATTTGTTATTGGATTATCGTGTACACAAAAATATTTGTTTAATATACTTAAATTTTTGTGGATTAAATGTTAATTTTGTTCTGTTCATAATTTATAGGTGATTCTGGTTACATGAGCCGGCCTTGGCTCATTACGCCGTTACGTAACCCTACTGATGAGGCTCAGGAGAGCTACAATAGGGTGCACAAGAGAACTAGGGCTGTGGTGGAGAGAATGTTTAGGCTCCTCAAAATGAGATTCTGGTGCCTTGACAGGTCGGGAGGAGCCCTCCAGTACAGCCCTCAGAAGGTGGCTAAGATCGTTATAGCCTGTAGCGTCCTGCATAATATTGCACAGTGGGCTGGGATGCTGCAGGCCGTCCAGGCGCCTCGAAACCTCCTCAGAGATGATGAGGACGATCCTATTCTAGAGGGGCCATTTCGGGACGAGGGGCTCAATGTCAGAGCAGACATCATCAACCACCACTTCAGACGGTAAATAATAGAAGTTAGATTGGAGTATTGTAAATAGATGTGAACTCTTGGGAAATGACAAGTAGAGAATTGTGCAAACATTTTAGGATTGTTCATCAAATGATAACAATTTTTTTAATTTATTAATATAGGTGATGCTCTGATCACTGGGTCCTGTAGCGAGTCTTTGCCACCTGGTTTTTAAAGACAACATCAGCTGGTAAGTATAAATGTATGGACTGTGGCTGGCAGGAACTTTTCACAAAAATACATCATATGGCATACATTTTACAAAACTAGTATTTAGTTTACACATTACTTAAAATTTAAATACTCAGAAAGGGATACTCTAGCATGACTATCCTCTAGCATGACTATGGTTTAAAGTTAGATTCAAAGTCACACATTAGAGGTTCGTTCTGCTCAATATGACTCATCTTCACACTTGATTGATAGAACATAACACAAGATGCTACACCTACACACGCTTAGTAAGCTAGTGACAGAAATTGATTCAGAAATGGGGGTGGGAGAGGGGTACAGAACTGATTCACACACTTGTAATAACATTTTTAATAACACTTTTTCTTCCATTAGGGAGATGACTTCATCTAAAGACTGAAAGTGACGAATTCGAAGACTGAAAGTGAAGAATTCCCAGACTGAAAGTGAAGAATCCAAAATTGAAAGTGAAGAATACCAATGGGATCATGTCTGGCATTGTCTTTCAAATGTGCTGACCTTGAAAACCATACAAAGACACGTTCACATGGTAAGTGGCAACTATTTGATGGATTAAGGCTGTGGAGGCATCCTATTGGAGACACTTAGATTATTTTTTTATTTTTAGATGGTATTTCACAGTCCTCTATTTTGGAAATGATGAATAAGACACCTATTGAAGATAAACTGTTTTCTAGAGAATTGACTTTCAAAGACCATGCATAATCCAGGTTGGTTTGCCCAATGCATGCTAGTTAAGAATCACAGGAAGAAGAATGTAAAATATTTTGAAAAGATACATGTCCTATATTAGAATATTTGTAGCTTACATACATTATCCCTACTTTGTGATACAGAAGAATCCAATTATGAACAGACAAAGGAATACATATTATAGTTGATATAGAGGTATTTGAATGGACATGAAATATTACATTTATGTTCAGCATACATAAATGTATTTTTAATATTTTAAATGTTATATGCATTATTTGGTATAATTTGAAATGCTGATATTTAAATGTAATATTGATTGCACAATATAATGGTATTTTAACTGATGGATAGGTATAGATATTTTTTTTTTCTTTTTTTTAATATTCCAAAATATATTTATAAAATTTCTTAAAAAGTTAGAGCATAGACACAAGATGTTTTAAATTTATTTTATTTAATGAATATTTTACGACATGTGTGTATTAAATAACTAATTTTTTTTTAGATTTTCATCTGTGATGAATTACACTTGTTCTATTTTTTGATTTAAAAAAAAATAAAAAAAATAAAAAATTCTTTCGAATAATAAACCTTTTATTATTTTTATAAAAGACCATCTTTTTAACAGATTATAATAAATATCCATATAATCTGTCAATTAAAAAATTTGTTGACTCCCATGACTGGTAGTTGTCTATTTGACAAACACATGCATAATATCAAATTAGGCATCATGTATTGAATTAATTATTAAAAATCCACTTATTCAGAGAATGTTAAAGTCAAGTAGCTTTTATACATTAATTTTGGATTGAAATCCATCGATGCTTTTATTGTGTAATTTATAGATGTTACAATTTAAACATATTTTCGGATATGTAGTCAGAATTCGACATAACAACTTTGTTATTTTCACTTTTAAGAAGGGAAAGTGGTTCACTTACATTAAAGTGACAGTGTGGTTGAATTTTAAATTGGTTTATAAGATCTTCCTTAGGCATACAAAAACATTATTTACATAAATCTAGCTTTAAAAATCATGAAAATGGTAAGTCATTTAACTTCATATTTTGCACAAGCTAGTTATTGGATGTCATATTGATTGATTTTCTGTTCTAGTGGAGTCATTTGAAGGGTCATTTAACTATAGCTAGTTTGTGATATAATTTCACATAATCATTTATCTTAGCTCTTGGTTAGATATCACATATCTATATGTATTTTCATTCCCCTTTAGTTTATTTCTACAATGTTAAATCAACATATTCCTAATGGTTTGGTCCTTAAAGGGACATTCCAAAAATATATTTTGTATTGAATTTTAAACAATACAAATAAATTATTTAAATATTTTGAATGTACTATTTAATTACATTCAGTCTTTAAATATACTTTGAAAAAGATATATCAATGCACATGTCTTAGACAATGACATAAGACATCTATGTGCAACCAACAATCAGCATCAAAATAGCCTATGTAGCTATGTTTTTAATCCAAGAATATATCTATTTAAAAGCTAATGAGAGAATAAAGCTAAATATGAAGTTAATTTAATATTCTATTAGTTATCGAAATACGTAAAGAACATATAGCTTAATGTCCCTTTAAGCTGAAGACGGCGAAATCCAGCCATTAGAATATATATTTCATTTATAGTGTGGAAAACAATCCAAAATCTTATCTAAATATACTTTAGTCACATGTTATACTAAGTTTGAGAAAGGAAGGTGCATAGGTTTATGATCTTTCAAGCATTATTGGGAAATGTCTCCTTAAAGGGACATGAAATCAAAATATCCTTAAAGGGAGACTGATCAAAAATTGTTTTCTTTTTTAATTCATAAAGAGCATGCAATTTTAAGCAACTTTCTAATTGACTCCTATTATCAATTTTTCTTCGTTCTCTTGCTATCATTATTTGAAAAAGAAGGCATCTAATGGTTTTTGTTTCAGTACTCTGGACAGCACTTTTTTATTGTTGGATTAATTTATCCAACAATGAGCAAGGACAACCCAGGTTGGTCACCAAAAATGGGCCGCCATCTAAACTTACATTCTTGCATTTCAAATAAAGATACCAAGAGAATGATGAAAATTTGATAATAGGAGTAAATTAGAAAGTTGCTTGAAATTTAATGCTCAATCTGAATCACCAAAGAAACATTTTGTGTACAGTGTCCCTTTAAGAGATTTAAATTGTGTCTCTTACTTCTCTTATCTCATTATCTTGACATACTTTGCTTGAAAAGCATATCGAGATAGGCTCAGTAGATGAAGATTGGTGGATGCACAGAGATGACTTATGTGATTGGCTCAACCATGTGCATTGAAATTTCTTCTGTTAAGGATATCTAAATAAAAAAATAAATTGAGTTACATTTTAAAGTCAAAACATTTTTGATCTCTACAGATCATTTGATACAATTGTTTGGTTGTAATGTCTCTTTAAAAATAAAGACGCCATTGCACAATAACATATATGAGCAGTTCAGACAAATACAAACTTGAGGTTTATTTACTAATAACAAACAAACCTGTAGTTTAACATTTATAAACAGATTATCCAAGTTACGGACATTATAACCAGAAATTGCACATTCTGAAATGTTGCGTGGGAAATGTATCTTGAAACATGAGATTTGCATCTTTAAACATTCTAGTCTAATGTCACGCAATAGTACACAATCAATGTGCATTATAAATACATTTAATAGAGCAATGTCAATACTTCACAATAAGTCACGAAATTGATTTTATGAACAATAAATACATACAATGTTAAATGTGTATTAATCCAACGTATTTGTATTAAAGAAACAGACCGATATTAAACCGAGAAATGTCTACAACATTTAATAATGTGACAGTATTAGATTTTAACGAGAATTTAAACATTATTATTTAACGGATCGCGTATATTAAATCTGCGTCACACATATCCGCATGACAGGCCCATGAGTTACAAATAAGTCTACATGAAAAAATATAGTAACAGCACCCCCAGGAGGTATGTGTATGGAAGTTACTAAAATATGCAACATTAAGGAACGGCCAATCAGAGTTCATCACACAAACACAACTTGAGTCAGGATGGTCTCACAGACATGATAACAATATTTAAAACTTTTATCCAATCAGATGTACAGATAACATGTCCCATGGTGCATCTCATGTTTACTTCACCATATAAAAGTCCATTACATGTTGCCATCTTTGTCAGTTCTCTAATGCCTGCAGGCTGTTTATATATATATATATATATATATATATATATATATATATATATATATATATATTTTGTTTGGGGCTAGCAGGCATGACACCTCCCAGGTTTGACAAGCAGGAGAGCGCTGCACTGGTCCACGCCGTCCAGATGTTTTATCCGCAGCTGTTTGGGAACCAGAAGAGGTCGACAGATGCGCATGTTAAGAAGGCCCTCTAGGAGTCCATCACCAATTGGTGTTGGGCGTCCAGAGGAGCCAGGATCAGATCATGCGGAGGTTCAGAGATATGAGGTTGCATCTGCACAAGAAAGTCGAACTCATAAAGGAGTGGGTACAAGCCCGTCGCAGGGATAACCACAAAATTAAACCCGCACGGAAACTCTACCTACTCCCTTATGAGGTGACTTTATGTGAGCTCCTCAATCTCCGGATCCCCAAAAGAATTAGATCCTCTCCATCCTCGGCCTCTTCTTCTTCCCTCACAGCTGCTGGATCCAAAACTCAGGACCCGGGGTCCAGTGCAGCTACTTCTCCGTCCGTTGGCCTGGGAGGAGTAGAAAAAGAGTCTGAACAAGGTAAATATCCTACTTTATATAATATATTAATATTTTAAAATAATTTTAATAAATGTGTAGATAGTCATATATTTAACCTATATAGATCTCACAACATACGCTAGATATGATGTTTAGATATCTGATTTTCGAATCGTTATCCAGAATATGCGTCACAGAGTGAAAATGGAATTGCGCATCCGTGATATCCCGAGCATCCGCAATTTCATACATTGACTCTCTAATCATAAGCCAGTTATAAATATTATTTGTTATTGTTCAATATTAACAAATATACGATTTCAATCTCGTAATACACCCAATTGAAAATATATCATAATTTTTTATGAAATGATACTCATCACACTAATATATCCAAATTAATTCTGATTCACGGATGCGCAATTCTGCATAGAATCATTGCGTAATGATCACGAAAGATAGAATTGCGCACACACGTGAACATGGGTTTGCTGTTACTGTCATTGCTTTACACATGTTGGTCAAATGTATACATTAATTAATATATATGGGAAGAATACAGTATCCTTATTTATAATCTTCTACATTATACAAAATATACTAGCAAGATCAAAAGAATAAACAAGGAAATATAGATATCAATTGATGAGAATGTAAAAATTAAAGAAATGAATTAAAGGTACAGTCAACAACATAAAGTTTGGAAAATAAGAATACAGGATCTATTTAATGATACATTAATTGATGAAACAATTAACTCATGTGAATAAAAATATATTCTTATTTATTAAATGTAAATGTATTTTTATATTTTTTATATACATGTCCTGATTATTATTAATGATATCCAATCCTCATTGAATATTTTACAGATATGGATGTTGGTGCTGGACCCTCGGGCCAGGGTTCTCAAGACTATGGTATGTCTCATTTTAATAGCAATTTGTCTTTGAAACATGTACACAACATTACATAACATAATACATTCACATTTGTCGAAATTTATATGGATACTCTAATTATCTTTTGTGTTTATTTCAAATTAAAATTTTGAAAAAAATGTTTTAACCAAATTGATGTCAGTGTCCCTTTAATAATCAATTGATTCATTCCTCATTACATTGTTTGGATGAAACAATATTGATATCTAAATGACATATTCAGTCTTGGACTTACTTTATAGATATAAGCATACCCTAACAGCACCATGATTACATATTTGGATGAATAACTTCTGTTTTGCATTGTGATCAGTTGCACAAATGGATCGATATGACACATGGCTTTGGTTTGATTTATCACCCATTTTAAATTAAAATGTTGTTTGTGTGTATTCGTTTAAAAACATTGATTAATGGGTATATTTAGATATGCAATATAATCATATGAGATGATTTGTGAGTCTAATATAGTCAGACATTCAACATATGTTAAAGACATCTTTTTATTCAGAATAACCTGGATTCACTCATGCATTTATTCTTCAGATTAGTGCTCTATTGTTCTCAGTTCTAAGTATAATTTTTGAAAAAATCGATAATGATGTGACTTAGTGATGTCCAAACTGTGATCACTAATAGATATCTATATCATTCATAGATCTAGTTCTTGTTGGGAGCCCGGGGGGATCCAGCACCGACTTGGAAATTGTTTCAAAACATTCTGGTAAGTCCATTGACTCATTCATATGTCATTGAAGGTGTATTTGTAATATATATTATGATCATGATTCTGATGAAGCATTACATTTGACTAAAACATATAATTTAGTACTATGATTATATCTCAAATTTATTTAAATATTGAAAGATTAATATCTCAAAGTTTCTTAGTCTACACCTTTGTTGTTTAGAAGATGGATAACATATGTTTGGTGTTCTTTTAAATTGTGTACACAATCATGAAGTGATACACACATGAGAACTCTCAAATGTTGCATGTACTCTTATTTTGTGAATTTATATGAAATCCAAACACTAACATTAAATTCTTACTCATTGAGAATAATATATCTAATGTCATTTGTATGCTCCATCAAAATGATGTAAATCATAACTTTGGATCAGTATATCTTTCATGCAACATTGATGTGTGTCTTGTAGCAACAGTAACATATGTTATAATATCTGATATTAACATGTAAACAATATGTTATGTTTTACAGAAATTGATGTAACATGTGGGACGGAGGAGGAAGAGGCGGCTATGGAGTCTGATGGTATGTGAAAGCTATCTAACATGTATCCAACATGTCTTATTGTTTGTAAACATTCTCATGGTGAAATTCAAAGTCTACAGCTTTGACAATTTAAAAAGGATTATTCCTTTTCTTTTAGAATCCACTACTGCCCCCCATTCAATATCATGCAGCATGAACATATGCTTATATTATGTTTTATTTTATGTCTTATTTTTAATGAATTACATCATGATGTCACTTGCATATTCAATGACAAACCACAATAATCATCTTCTTATTGGACAGACACTCCTTGCTATTCATTTGAGTGCCTATATGCATACCATATCCTTATATCATCATTGTTAATAAATTTTAAACCACTTCTAAGTATATATAAAACATAATCATGTTGAAATGCCTTTCTTTGAGATCATGATGTATGAGATGTTAATATATATTTTATTATATATTTCAGATGGACACTCCACTTCTGGGCATCATTCACCCACCCCTGCCCAGGCATCCCCCCTGTAGAAGCCCCTCCCCCTGTAGAAGCCCCTCCCCCTGTAGAAGACCTTCCCGGCCCTTCCCATTCCTCCAGGCCTGTCCCTCTAATAATTGTCCCCATTCGCCGCTCTCCCCGTATTTCTGCCCATACAGTTCCCCAACCTGCCCAGTCCCCAACTCAACATTCCCAAGAATCCCCAGCTGTAGGGTCTCCCCCAGAGCGGAACCCCAGCCCTTGCCAGCCCCATCCAAGCCCTCGCCACCAATATCCCATCTCTCCCCCCTATCCCAACCTTCATTGTTCGAGGTGTCAGATCATCCTTCCCAGGCACAGCTGTAAGTATCAAACTAAATCAACATTAGAACATATTTAAAGTGACAGTGAACCAAAAAAAATAATAATAATTCAAATAGAGCATGCAATGTTAATCAACTTGATAATTTACTCCTCTTATCAATTTTTAAGAACTCTCTTTGTCTCTTTATTTTTATGTTGAAAGGCATATAATTGTTCAAATATTGTGAAGTGGGGGGTGGTTTCTGTTTTATTGTTGGATTAATTTATCCACCAATCAGCAGGGACAACCAAGGTTGATCACAAAATATGCTACGAAATATAAAATGACATTGTTGCATTTAAATTAAAAATACAAGGATAATCTATTAGATTTGATAATAGGAGTGAATTAAATGTTTAAAATATTTTTAATGGTCTATCTGAATCACAAATTAAAATATTTGTGTTCAGTGTCCCTTTAATTTCATCTGACTCCATATACCAATCACTACTACTTGTATTGAAAAATAGACATATACATTTTTCAAACATTCTCTCTTCTGTAAACCACTGGGAGTGTAATTTCTTCTGCTTGCTGTGTTTACATATGTTGGCCTCAAGGCAAAAAAGCTTTAAGGATAGGTGTGGATACCACAGGATAAATAAACTATTGAAAATTACAATTTATGGACAATGGAAATAATGTTCAAAATATTCATATAGTCAAGCTGGAAAAGTGGATCAGGGTCAACAAATTACAGGGGATAACATTTTGGAGTAAACTGTACCTTTAATGGTTTATGTATTAAGAACATATTTCATGTGAAGAGAAGAAATATTGAATATTTGATTGTAAGAATGATTTGGATTTAAATTTCAAATGTATATTTTCTCAATTTATATTATGTTGTGTAATTAACATTAATATTATTCTATTTTTTTGTTGTAGGTTGTGACTCAGCATGGCTCATGCTAGAAACTCTTTCACGTATAGAGCAGGCCGTGCTGAGGAACTCGATGTTCCTGGGAATGGATGAATGACACCATTCATACTCTGCTCCAGGTTCAGCATTCGACTCTATGCCATATTAGGCGGTTACAGTCAATGCCTGAATCTGGAGCAGAGCATGAAGCGGACAATGAAGGTGATGCCCAGTAAGTGGAGTATCTGGAGATGCTCCAAGGTCGCCTTAAGATTCTTCCGTCCACATGTTACATATTTTTTTGTTATTGTTGCCATTTGGCCTTTTTTGTTTATTGTTGTGCCTGTTGCACTCTTTTACCTTTTCAAATGGCTCCAATTGGGCTGTGCTGGCCTTTGTTGGCCCTTGTCAATTCCCTCCAAGGACTGTGATGCACTCTTTTACCTTGTCAAATGGCTCCAATGGGGCTGTGCTGGCCCTTGCCCACTCTCTCTAAGGACTGTGATGCACTCTTTGACCTTGTCAAATGGCTCCAATGAGTCTGTGCTGGCCCTTGCCCACTCTCTCCAAGGACTGTGATGCACTCTTTTACCTTGTCAAATGGCTCCAATGGGGCTGTGCTGGCCTTTGTTGGCCCTTGTCAACTCCCTCCAAGGACTGTGATGCACTCTTTTACCTTGTCAAATGGCTCCAATGGGGCTGTGCTGGCCTTTGTTGGGCCTTGTCAACTTACTCCAAGGACTGTGATGCACTCTTTTACCTTGTCAAATGGCTCCAATGGGGCTGTGCTGGCCCTTGCCCACTCTCTCCAAGGACTGTGATGCACTCTTTGACCTTGTCAAATGGCTCCAATGGGTCTGTGCTGGCCCTTGCCCACTCTCTCCAAGGACTGTGATGCACTCTTTTACCTTGTCAAATGGCTCCAATGGGGCTGTGCTGGCCTTTGTTGGCCCTTGTCAACTCCCTCCAAGGACTGTGATGAACTCTTTTACCTTGTCAAATGGCTTCAATTGGGCTGTGCTGGCCTTTGTTGGCCCTTGTCAACTCCCTCCAAGGACTGTGATGCACTCTTTTACCTTGTCAAATGGCTCCAATGGGTCTGTGCTGGCCTTTGTTGGCCCTTGTCAACTCCCTCCAAGGACTGTGATGCACTCTTTTTACCTTGTCAAATGGCTCCAATGGGGCTGTGCTGGCCTTTGTTGGCCCTTGTCAACTCCCTCCAAGGACTGTGATGCACTCTTTTACCTTGTCAAATGGCTCCAATGGGGCTGTGCTGGCCTTTGTTGGCCCTTGTCAACTCCCCTCCAAGGACTGTGATGCACTTTTTTTCCTTGTCAAATGGCTCCAATGGGGCTGTGCTGGCCCTTGCCCACTCTCTACAAGGACTGTGATGCACTCTTTGACCTTGTCAAATGACTCCAATGGGTCTGTGCTGGCCCTTGTCAACTCCCTCCAAGGACTGTGATGCACTCTTTTACCTTGTCAAATGGCTCCAATGGGGCTGTGCTGGCCTTTGTTGGCCCTTGTCAACTCCCTCCAATGACTGTGATGCACTCTTTTACCTTGTCAAATGGCTCCAATGGGGCTGTGCTGGCCTTTGTTGGCCCTTGTCAACTCCCTCCAAGGACTGTGATGCACTCTTTTACCTTGTCAAATGGCTCCAATGGGTCTGTGCTGGCCTTTGTTGGCCCTTGTCAACTCCCTCCAAGGACTGTGATGCACTCTTTTACCTTGCCAAATGGCTCCAATGGGGCTGTGATGGCCCTTGCCCACTCTCTCCAAGGACTGTGATGCACTCTTTGACCTTGTCAAATGGCTCCAATTTTACTGATCTTTCAAAAATTATTTTGAAACGTTGTTGATGTTTTCTGACATACTAATAAAAGAAATGTCATTCCACTATTCTTTATCCTCTTTATTCATGTCATTGATTGAAATCTCTAGTTTATGTGGTTAATCCTTAAAGGGACCTTAAACCAAATAATGGTCTTTCCTGAATTATATATGTAATGCAATTGTAAATGACTTTAATATTTACATCTCCAATTTAATTTGATTCATTTTCTTGATATAGTTTTCGTAAAGCTTTATCTTTGCAGGATTATGATTAGCATAGTAATTATTTTATATATGTATATATATATATATATCTTGAAGTTTGTATATATATATGTATATTTTAAATTTCACATCCATGTGTTCATTTGTAAAGTCTGTGTGAATTGATGCACCTTTAACAAATGATCCCAGGATTGATACAAGGAGATAATCTTTGTAAAGTGTTATTTTTATGGAAATAGTATTCTCTCTGTGGGTCCTCTTTTTTATTTGGTATTTCATGTCCCTTTAAATGATGCTGACCACAATTGTTAAGGAATGTATTTCCATTTCTAAAGCGTTTTTGTCCTTTTTACATGAACAAGGACATATAATCTTATTAAAAAAAAATCTTATTGTAATGTTGACAGCACATGTATTTCAATTTAAAGTCTATCTTATTGTAGTAGTGTAACCAAATCAATCACTGTGTGTAATGCACATATTTTAGATGAGGACTATCTTTATATTAATATTTATAAAAATTAATTCTCCACCCATATATGGCTATAGGTAGGCTGACCATATTTCAACCTGAATAAGTGACACGTTTGATCAATACATGTGTCATTGTTATTCCAAAACAATCTAAACATATCTGAAAACATAAATGCCATATGTATTTCTCATGTGTATCTTTTAAATGTTAAAGATGTACACCATAGCTATAGTTAAAGGGACAGCCAAGTCCAAAAAGATGATTCATGATTAAAATAGGGCATGCAAGTTTAACCAACTTCCTAATTTCCTTTTATTCACAATTTAGCTTTGTTCTCTTGTTATTCTTATTTGAAAGGTAAACCTAGGAGGTTCATATGCTAAGTTCTTCGACCTTGAAGACTGCCTCTAATGTTAAAAAAATATTGACTACTATAAGGCATTAGTTCACATGTTTCATATAGATAACATTGAGTTCATGCACGTAAAGTGACCTAGGAGTGAGAATTGATTGGCTAAACTGCATGTCTGTCAAAAGAACAGAAATAATGGGGCAGTCAGCAGAAGCTTAGATACAAGATAATAACAGAAGTAGAAAGTATATAAATATATAACTGTGTTTGTTGTTAAAAAATGATTAATGTGTAATAAAGGGATTAGCTATATTTTCCCAAATTTTTTTTCAGGGGTTGACTGTCCCTTTAACATATAATATCTAACACATCCCTATTTTCCGAATGCATCTCCTAGCATTAATTTTCAGTTAAAGGGACATGAAACACAATAATCCAAAGATTTTCATTTATTGTTACAATGTATTTCAAATTGCAATGTCGTACATAATCGTGTAACCTTAAAATATTGTTTTCATGTCTACTTAAAACATGCTGGCCTAGATTTAGAGTTCGGCGGTAAAAGGGCTGTTAACGCTCCGCGGGTTTTTTTCTGGCCGCACCATAAATTTAACTCTGGTATCGAGAGTTCAAACAAATGCTGCGTTAGGCTCCAAAAAAGGAGCGTAGAGCATTTTTACCGCAAATGCAACTCTCGATACCAGAGTTGCTTACGGACGCGGCCGGCATCAAAAACGTGCTCGTGCACGATTCTCCCATAGGAAACAATGGGGCTGTTTGAGCTGAAAAAAAACCTAACACCTGCAAAAAAGCAGCGTTCAGCTCCTAACGCAGCCCCATTGTTTCCTATGGGGAAACACCTCCTAAGTCTGCACCTAACACCCTAACATGTACCCCGAGTCTAAACACCCCTAACCTTACACTTATTAACTCCTAATCTGCCGCCCCCGCTATCGCTGACCCCTGCATTACACTTTTAACCCCTAATCTGCCGCTCCGTAAACCGCCGCCACCTACGTTATCCCTATGTACCCCTAATCTGCTGCCCTAACATCGCCGACCCCTATGTTATATTTATTAACCCCTAATCTGCCCCCCACAACGTCGCCGACACCTGCCTACACTTATTAACCCCTAATCTGCCGAGCGGACCTGAGCGCTACTATAATAAAGTTATTAACCCCTAATCCGCCTCACTAACCCTATCATAAATAGTATTAACCCCTAATCTGCCCTCCCTAACATAGCCGACACCTACCTTCAATTATTAACCCCTAATCTGCCGACCGGAGCTCACCGCTATTCTAATAAATGTATTAACCCCTAAAGCTAAGTCTAACCCTAACACTAACACCCCCCTAAGTTAAATATAATTTTTATCTAACGAAATAAATTAACTCTTATTAAATAAATGATTCCTATTTAAAGCTAAATACTTACCTGTAAAATAAATCCTAATATAGCTACAATATAAATTATAATTATATTATAGCTATTTTAGGATTAATATTTATTTTACAGGCAACTTTGTAATTATTTTAACCAGGTACAATAGCTATTAAATAGTTAAGAACTATTTAATAGTTACCTAGTTAAAATAATAACAAATTTACCTGTAAAATAAATCCTAACCTAAGATATAATTAAACCTAACACTACCCTATCAATAAAATAATTAAATAAACTACCTACAATTACCTACAATTAACCTAACACTACACTATCAATAAATTAATTAAACACAATTGCTACAAATAAATAAAATTAAATAAACTATCTAAAGTACAAAAAATAAAAAAGAACTAAGTTACAGAAAATAATAAAATATTTACAAACATAAGAAAAATATTACAACAATTTTAAACTAATTACACCTACTCTAAGCCCCCTAATAAAATAACAAAGCCCCCCAAAATAAAAAATTCCCTACCCTATTCTAAAATACAAATATTACAAGCTCTTTTACCTTACCAGCCCTGAACAGGGCCCTTTGCGGGGCATGCCCCAAGAATTTCAGCTCTTTTGCCTGTAAAAAAAAACATACAATACCCCCCCCCCAACATTACAACCCACCACCCACATACCCCTAATCTAACCCAAACCCCCCTTAAATAAACCTAACACTACCCCCCTGATGATCTTCCTACCTTGTCTTCACCATGCCAGGTTCACCGATCCGTCCTGGCTCCAAGATCTTCATCCAACCCAAGCGGGGGCTAGACATCCACTGAAGAAGTCCAGAAGAGGGTCCAAAGTCTTCCTCCTATCCGGCAAGAAGAGGACATCCGGACCGGCAAACATCTTCTCCAAGCGGCATCTTCTATCTTCTTCCATCCGATGACGACCGGCTCCATCTTGAAGACCTCCAGCGCGGATCCATCCTCTTCTTCCGACGACTAGACGACGAATGACGGTTCCTTTAAGGGACGTCATCCAAGATGGCGTCCCTCGAATTCCGATTGGCTGATAGGATTCTATCAGCCAATCGGAATTAAGGTAGGAATTTTCTGATTGGCTGATGGAATCAGCCAATCAGAATATAGTTCAATCCGATTGGCTGATCCAATCAGCCAATCAGATTGAGCTCGCATTCACGTTTGTGAATGAGAAGACAAGTTTAAAACCATGGCGAGTATGGATTGTGTGAATCATGTAACATTGTCGACCCATAGCTGATAAAGAACACAATATTTTCTTTTGATGGATGTCTGGTTGAATAAACGAATGAAAGCAAAAGGTTTTCATGCATAAGATATTTCGAGGCAAGTGCAAATCCCTAAATATAGTCCATCTTGTTTAATATGTTTGTCAACAATATGTTCCTTTTTATGAAGAATGACTGTGTTGTGTTTAATTTTCAAGATATCGAATTCATAAATATGCGCTATTGTATTAGAATCAAGTAATCAATATGCATTTATCTTTATCATATGCTAAATATATGAGATGCCGACTTCTTCTAAATGTTATTTTGTCATATATTTTATTAAAGGGTCATTATACACTCACATTAAAAACCAAATGTTTTTTTTCTCTAGTTATATAGTCCATTGTTTACCAAATACATGTCGACTTTTGCTTATGTTCAAATAACATTTAATTAATTTTCAAACTCCTCGCCAAGCCTCAAAGTTTGATTTGAGTACCATCTCCAGCTTGCTCCTATTTGTGTAAAGAGTCTTTTTCATATGCTAATGAAGGGGTATTGTCTTGTTTTACACTTGGAATGGGCTTTACAGCTATCTTTTCAATATAGATAACCCGATTTTCTTTGAAAGGGTTTAAAGCTTTTTCATATTGATTTTGATATCAGTATATGTTAATCTTGTGGTTTCTAGTAGTGTCTATTACATGCAGTTCTCTTAAAAAGATTGTATACTGTCCCTTTAATGCAAATGTTGATTGTTGTATCATGTATGAGTTCCACATTGGTTAATCTCCAAATATATTATTGTGAGCATATATTTGTTTATTCACTCCTAAAAGGACTTTAAACCATATTCCTTGTTAAAACAAATGTCTTTCTAAAATAATTCAAACACAATAATGTCTCTTTAAGAAAATAGACTTTATTTAACACGTCAATAGAAATCTTTTCCCAATATTTCTTGTTTGAACAAGTACATGTAGATATACCAACAATCACCAAATATTAGTATATGTTAGCATATGTAATTTTTTAAAGGGACAGTCTAGAAAACAAATAATGATTTGCATTATTAAAAAAGCCATTTTTGGAATAAAAATGATATCAAACGTTTCTCACCAATTAATCATTTTTCTCTGGTTATTTTTATTTGCTAGCTAAACCTATGAGGTTCGTGTGCTCATTTCTTAGAGCTTGAAGAGTGCATGTAATCAGAATGCAATTTGACCACTAGAGGGCATTTTGATAGCATTTGGATATTGAAAACCTTGAGCTCATACAGCATATTTACCCTGTATTGATCATTGATTGTCTAAAATGTTGTTATGTCAGAACAACAAATAAGTGGTCAGTTTTCATAGGCATAGATACAAGGGTAAGCACATAAGTCACACGTATTTCTCCATGTTTTTGTTTCCAACTTGATAATGCGTAATACAGTGTTTTCTTTGTAAACAATAATGTTCTGACTGTCCCTTTAAGCTGTGTTATTGTCATTCAAACAGTAATATGCCATCATGGATAATTGTAATGGTCATTTTGTTTGAGATTAGGGAAACAGTTTGGACATCACATCACAGAAACCAATCAATATCATGAACAAGGATAGGTATGTGATGATGTGGTGTCCACTCCCTTGGATATTTTCCATCCGGGAGGTACGCATCTGTTCTATGTAGTCGAGTAACACCCGCACCTCGGCTATCTCCTCCTGTTGTGCACGGCGGGCTGCCCATGCACGGCGGCCTGCTGGTGCACGGCGGCCTGCTGGTGCTTGAGGGGCCTCTTCCTCTGCTTCAGGGGCCTCTTCCTCTGCTTCAGGGGCCTCTTCCTCTGCTTCAGTGGGGGCCTCTTCCTCTGCTTCAGGGGGGGCCTCTGCTTCTTGTGCATGGGGGGCCTCTTCTCTCCGAGGTGGCGATTTATCCCCACCACTCTCATACCGGGGAAAAGGAGGAGCCTGTAGTTGGTGTGCTGCCTCCTCCCCAGACTCTGTATATTGCAAAAAGAAAGAAATGTATATATTAGCATATTTCAAAATAAAGATGTAAATTATTTTGCTTACGATAGAATTACAAATGCAGCCTCATTAATCCACTTTGAAATCTAACAATCAACCGTGTTTGTGATATCTCTCTGGTCAATCTGAATGTTTTTGCGTTTGTTTTCAGTCTGTTTAAATGCACACCTAACCTATAGCCTAGATACTAATGTAATCGCAAAGTAATTGTGAATGTGTTTACGTAATAATGTGTTAAACAGCGTAATAGCATTAATCTTATCCTTAAAAACATTCTGATGTTAATAGATTCTTAAATGAGCTTACCGTCAGATGAGAGTGGCAGGTTCCCGGTATCGATTCCTCCGATCCCGACTATGGCCACCTCGGAGATGCTGCGACGCAACATTTCCTCCCATCGGGAGTACTCAACGGTCAGTGCAGGCCCGCCACCAGTCCCTGTGGCATGTTGGTACTCCCTGGTTATTTTCTTTTTAAGCTCCATCTTGCAGTCCCGGTAGCGATGTTTAATAGAGTCCATATCTCTGTTCCGGCCCCCCACTGCATTAACTGCATCCCTTATCTCCCACCAGAGCTTCCGCTTGTCACTCGGGGTGTTCTTCTGAGCCTGCAGCCTCCTATACCTGCCCATATAGGCTTCTACGAGGACCTCCTCCTCCATAGTAAACCTCGCCTCCCTAGTCGCCTTGGCCTTCCCCTATGATGATGCCCTCTGTTTCCCGGACTGTGAAGCCCTACTCTGTCCGCCACTGGGCCCAGCCACTTGTTCATCTTGAACCAAGTGGCTGTGTCCACCCACCGCTTCCACCCCCGCTTCCTGCCCTCCTTCCTGTCCTGTTCCTCTCCCCCCCTCTCCCTCTCCTCCCCCTCTACCTCTCCCCTGACTAATCTCCTGCTTGCCCTCCTCCTCCATCTCTTCCCTAAACTAAACCCCAACTAATCCAATAAAAAGTGAGTATGCCCAAATGAAAGGGGGTCAAAATAAATAAATAAATAAAAAGACCAAAAAAGTGCTGAAAGTGTGAAAGGGATATAAATAAAAGAGGGTAAGGAGTATTTAATCAACCAAAATGTATAAGAAGACTAAAAAGAGGATATGTAAACTAAATGTAACTAGGGAATGGGGATGGGATTAGAGGGAATGGGGTATGGGAATAGAGGAAATGGGATGAAAGGGAATGGGACTACAGGGAATGGGGTATGGAGTGTAGTATGAGAGGGTATGGGGTATGGAGTGTATGTAGTGTTATTGATAAGTGTATGTATGTATTGAATGTGTTTGCGTGTAAATGTGTTAAGTATACAGAAAAAAGCACTCGCACACTCACCCAAACCAACTGTCGCTCACTAACGCTCCCACTAACTCATGCTCCCACTAACTCACACTACCACTAACTCACGCTCCCACTAACTCACGCTACCACTAACTCACGCTACCACTAACTCACGCTCCCACTAACTCCCACTCCCACTAACTCATACTACTCACACTACCACTAACTCACACTAACACTCACGATAACACTAACTGACTCTCTCACACTAACACTAACTCACAATAAGGCACTAAATCTCTCTGTAATCTCCAAAAAAACCCACCAGCAACACAGTCAAAGAAGCCATGCTTGTGTGGTGCTTATATACCCTGTGTAAATGTTTAATGATGTACCGGTTTGCCTTGTAAATTGTGTTCAGGTGTGCTTTGTTAGTAATTAGTATGCGTGCAATGTGTATTAGTTGTGTGAATTTGCGCATGCTCATTTAGAGTTAGTATAGTATTTGTGGAATGTGTAGAATGCGATGATGTCATAGTGCTCGTTTTCTATAACATGTGTTAATGTTAATTTGCGATGGTGTCATATTTGTGAAGTGTTGTATATGTATGTTTTCCCCCGCTTATGAATGTGTAATGCTTATGTGCTTTGTTTAGTGATTGTTGTTCTGACATTTGCGGTGTGTTATTGTTGTGCATTATGTGGTATACGTCATATGACCGAGCAGTGCGTATTTCTCGCAAGATCGAGTGTTAGGTGAAAAAAGCGTGTTGGTTTGCTTTTCCATTGATCTCTATGGGAGACTGTCTAACGCGGGCGTGATTCCGTGTCTGAAATACACGTGTTAGGAGTAGCGTTAGAAGGTTGTTTATAAACTCTAAATACCCGCGTTAAAAAACTCTGTGCGTTAGTAATAAACCACGCGTAGCTAACGCACCACCTCTAACGCAAAACTCTAAATCTAGGCGTAAGATAGCAACAATGTAACTATTAGTTATATTGTAGCTAGCTTAGGGTTTATTTTACAGGAAAGTTTTAAATAGGAATAATTTAGGTAATGATAGTAGTAGTTATATTTATTTAAATTATATTTAAGTTAGGGGGTGTTAGGGTTAGACTTAGGTTTATGGGTTAATAAATTTTAAAATAGTGGCAGCGACGTTGGGGGCGGCAGATTAGGGGTTAATAAATGTAGGTAGGTGGTGGCGATATTAGGGGCAGCAGATTAGGGGTTAATAATATTTAACTAGTGTTTGCGATGCGGGAGTAAAACGGTTTAGGGGTTAATATGTTTATTATATCAGCGGCGACGTTGGGGGCAGCAGATTAGGGGTTAATAAGTGTAGATAGGTTGCGGCGACATTGGGGGAGGGAGATTAGGGTTTAATAAATATAATGTAGGTTTCGGCGATATCCGGAACGGAAGATTAGGGGTTAATAAATATAATGTAGGTGTCGGCGATGTCGGGGCGGCAGATTAAGGGTTTATAAGTGTAAGATTAGGGGTGTTTAGTCTTGGGGTTCATGTTAGGGTGTTAGGTGTAAACATAAATTTTGTTCCCCATAGGAATCAATAGGGATGCGTTACTGAGCTAAACGCTGCTTTTTTGCAGCTGGCTCTCCCCATTGATGTCTATGGGGAAATCGTGCACAAGCATGTACAACCAGCTCACCGCTGACTTAAGCAGCGCTGGTATTGGAGTGCGGTATGAAGCACAATTTTGCTCTACGCTAGCTTCTTGCCTTTTAACTCCGGGTTTGTAAAAACCTGTAATACCAGCGCTGTAGGAAAGTGAGCGGTGAGAATAAAGTGCAAGTTAGCAATGCACCCCTCTTACCGCAAAACTCATAATCTGGCCATAAATTACACAAAATAAAAAAAGAAATTATCAGATATTTAAACTAATTACACCTAATCTAATAGCCCTATCAAAATAAAAAAGCCCCCCAAAATAAAAGAACCCTAGCCTAAACTAAACTACCAATAGCCCTTAAAAGGGCCTTTTGCGGGGCATTGCATCACATTGCATCACATTCAACCCACATATACAAGCGCTTACCAAATCCTGCCGTTCACACCTATGCAACATTTCCAGAATTCATCCCTTCCTTACTCAAAAAACGACAAAAATACTTATTCATTACCTCATTTTGTCATGCATTGATTACTGCAACCTACTCCTAAATGGCCTTCCAAAACACCGCCTCTCCTCCATCCAATCTATTATGAATGCTTCAGCTAGACTCATCCACCTAAGTCGCTGATCTACATCAGCGACTCCGCTCTGCTAGTCTCTACACTGGCTCCCCATACACTCCAGAATACAGTTTAAAGTAATAACCCTAACTTACAAAGCACTAAACAGTCTAACTCCCAACTATATTTCCTCTCTTATTGTGAAATATCCCCCATCCCGTCCTCTTCGATCAACCTCTAACCTACGTCTCTCTACTCCTGTTGTCTCTATGTCCCACTCCCACCTCCAAGACTTTGCACGTGCTGCTCCTGTCCTCTGGAACTCTCTACCCTGCTCCATAAAACTGTCTCCAACCTTGTATAGCTTCAGATGCTCCTTGAAAACCCACCTTTTCAGAGTGGCGTACCATATCTCCTCCATCCCTCATCTGAACCAAACTAATACATGAACTGCCTGACTCACTACTGCAACTACAACTGTTGTAACAAGCTACCCCAACCTTATGTCTCTGCACCCTAAACTTGTAGACTGTTAGCTCTCTGGAGCAGGGCCCTCTTCCTCCTGTACCAGATTTGTTTAGTTTTATGTTTTGTATTTTTATCAAAATGTTGTCATTGTATACCCCTACCATTGTACCCAGCACTACAGAATTTGGCAGCGCTATACAAATAAATGATAATAATAATAATAATAATAATAATAATAATAATTGCCCAAAGAAATCAGCTCTTTTATCTGTATAAGAAAATACAAACACCACCAACAGTAAAACCCACCACCCACACAACCACCACCTCCAAAATAAAATCCTAACTGAAAAAACCTAAGCTCCCCATTGCCTTGAAAAGGGCATTTGGAAGAGCATTGCCCTTAAAAGGGCATTTAGCTCTTTTCCCACCCAAAAAGTCCTAGTCTAATAATAAAACCCACCCAATAAACCCTTAAAAAAAACTAACATTAACCTCCGAATATCCACTTACAGTTTTTGAAGACTCAACATCCATCCTCAACGAAGCCGGCAGAAGTCCTCAACGAAGCAGCAGAAGTCTTCATCCAACTGGGCAGAAGTCTTCATGCAACCGGGCAGAAGACTTCATCCAGACGGCATGTTCTATCTTCATCCATCCGGCACGGAGCGGGTCCATCTTCAAGACATCCGGCACGGAGCATCCTCTTTTTACGACGACTCTTCCAGAATGAAGGTTCCTTTAAGTGACATCATCCAAGATGGCGTCCCTTGAATTCCGATTGGCTGATAGAATTCTATCAGCCAATCGGAATTAAAGGTGAAAAAATCCTATTGGCTGATGCAATCAGCCAATAGGATTGAGCTTCAATCCTATTGGCTGATCCAGTCAGCCAATAGGATTGAGCTCGCATTCTATTGGCTGATTGGATCAGCCAATAGGATTTTTTCACCTTTAATTCCGATTGGCTGATAGAATTCTATCAGCCAATCGAAATTCAAGGGACGCCATCTTGGATGAAGTCACTTAAAGGAACCCTCATTCTGGAAGAGTCGTCGTAAGAAGAGGATGCTCCGCGCTGGATGTCTTGAAGACGGACCCGCTCTGCGCCGGATGGATGAAGATAGAATGTGCCCTCTGGATGAAGACTTCTGCCTGGTTGGATGAAGACTTCTGCTGCTTCATTGAGGACTTCTGCCGGCTTTGTTGAGGATGGATGTCGGGTCTTCAATAACTGTAAGTGGATCTTCGGGGGTTAGTGTTAGATTTTTTTAAGGGTTTATTGGATGGGTTTTATTTTTAGATTAGGGCTTTTGGGTGGAAAAAGAGCTAAATGCCCTTTTAAGGGCAATGCCCATCCAAATGCCCTTGTCAGGGCAATGGGGAGCTTAGGTTTTTTTAGTTAGGTTTTTATTTGGGGGGTTTTGTTGTGTGGGTGGTGGGTTTTACTGTTGGGGGGTGTTTGTATTTTTTTTAAAGGTAAAAGAGCTGATTTATTTGGGGCAATGCCCTGCAAAAGGCCCTTTTAAGGTCTATTGGTAATTTAGTTTAGGCTAAGTTTTTTTATTTTTGGGGGGGCTTTTTTTATTTTTATAGGGCTATTAGATTAGGTGTAATTAGTTTAAATATCTGATAATTTCTTTTTTATTTTGTGTAATTTAGTGGGTTTTTTTTTGTAATTTAGTTAATTGTATTTAATTTAGGTAATTGATTTAATTGTAGTGTAAGGTTAGGTGTTAGTGTAAGACATGTACGATTTTATTTTACAGGTAAATTTGTATTTATTTTAACTAGGTAGTTAGTAAATAGTTAACAACTATTTAGTAACTATTCTACCTAGTTAAAATAAATACAAACTTGCCTGTGAAATAAAAATAAAAAGTAAGCTAACTACAATGTAACTATTAGTTATATTGTAGCTAGCTTAGGGTTTCTTTTATAGGTAAGTATTTAGTTTTAAATAGGAATTATTTAGTTATTAATAGTAGGTTTTATTTAGATTTATTTGAATTACATTAAAGTTAGCGGGTGTTAGGGTTAGATTTAGGGTTAGGTTTAGGGGTTAATAAATTTAGAATAGTGGTGGCGAAGATTAGGGGTTAATAAATGTAGGTAGGTGGCGGCGATGTTAGGGGTGGCAGATTAGGGGTTAATAATATTTAACTAGTGTTTGCGATGCGGGAGCGCGGCGGTTTAGGGGTTAATATGTTTATTATATTGGCGGCGATGTCCGGAGCGGCAGATTAGGGGTTAATAATTTTATTTTAGTGTTTGTGATGCGGGAGGGCCTCGGTTTAGGGGTTAATAGGTAGTTTATGGGTGTTAGTGTACTTTGTAGCACTTTAGTTATGAGTTTTATGTTACGGCTTTGTAACTCATAACTACTGACTTTCAGTTTACGGTATGGATCTTGGCGGTATAGGGTGTACCGCTCACTTTTTGTCCTCCCAGGCAGACTCGTAATACCGGCGCTGTGGAAGTCTCATTGAAAAAGGACTTTTTGAAAGCTGCGGTAATTACGTTGTGTTACGGCCAAAAAAGTGTGCAGTACACCTAAACCTGCAAGACTCGTAATACCAGCGGTAGTGAAAAAGAGCCTTAACGCTGCTTTTTCACTCATACTGCAAAACTCGTAATCTAGCCGTATGTTCTTTGCTGCTCCTGAGCTCACGTAGATAAACCTTTCAGCAATTGTTAACAAGAGACAGAAGCAAATCCAATAATATAATTATATTTGAAAGTTAGTAAAAATGTTATTCTCTATTTGATTCATGATTGAAAAATATTGTTTTTATGTACCTTTAACAAATAGAGACAATAATGAAAATAATTTTAATCAACCATTCAATGAAATAGAAACACGACAGATAACACTTATATGATAACCACACATATCTTTTGATTTTCAAAACAAGAAATAAAATGATAACTGTTATGTTCTGTGTGTAGTCAGGATTAGAACATTCAGTTGTGTGCTGTTACCTTGTGTCTTGCACATATCATGAAGACTCTGCAGCAGGAACTTTAGATAACTTTTATTCAGCTACAGCCACATGGCTTATTCTCTAGCAGGTTCCATCAGTAAAACTAACATCGCTTCTGATGATGTCACAGAGACCCAGACACACCCAGGGGGTGTGGTGAGCTGATCTTAAAGCTGCAGTAATCTTAACAATAACAGTAATCCACTCTAAAATAACTGTAGTCTCTCTCTATAATTATAATAGAAAAAACATAAGAATACAGAAACCCTATTTAGTTGAAATAATCTTTATTGTCAGAAAGAAAAAAGAAATCATATCTTATACATCATGCTCTTACATTGAATATACACATACTCGTTTTAGCTTCCACATTCTTAGGACCTTCTCATCTTAAAAGATAAAGTCTTAGAGTCCCGAGTGTCTAACCCAATCAGAGTTAAAGGATTTTAGATATTGTGACAACATCCCTTATCTGTATGTATATCCTTCTGGCTTTTTCGGGGTACCTCCATTGCTTTTTAAATCTCTGATAGTCCATAGTGTATAAGGAGAAACTCCTACCTTCTCAGACTGACTACAGGCTCACAGAACACATGGGGTCACATTTAGATTCATTGTGTAAGAACGTAGTTATCCAAAGTCTCTTTTTCTTCCTTTTTTTTAAATTTAAAACATTGAACTCAAACTTTTCTAACTATAAAAAAATAAACATATTAATCATTAACTCTTAAACATTTCCCGTCGAGCAGAGAGAGATCCATTAAATTATCTCTAATAAATTTATAAATTCTCCATAAATTAACTAGTTCTGGCAATCTCAAGAGAGTCTCATTATCCTGGTTGTAGCTACATGAAAACTCAACCCCCCTGTACCTCATAACTATCCCTATTCATTATCCAGTGTATTCAAATCTTTTGGAAATGTGCTGCAGTATCTTGCATCCATGAAGCGGATTCTGACATAGCGTATATATTAACTAGTTTGTTAATCACTTCCGACCAGGTTGGTGAACCTGATTTCCAATGTCAAGCTATACAGATCCTTGTGGCTGTACAAAGTATATTGATAAATACATTGGTAGCTGGATTCAAGGATTCATCTGATATATGCAAGAGGGCTTGTGCCGCCGATAGCATTATAGATTTTTCCAGTAAAATACTTAAAAAAAATTAGATAATTTGTCCCAGATTGGTTTTATTTTCGAGCACTCCCACCACATGTGTATATAGTTTCCAATTTTTGTACAACCCCTATAACAGAGTCTACTTTTCTGTGATTTATAATGTGCAGTTTTTATAGGTGTGATATACCACCTGTAAGATGTTTTGATAAAATTTTCAATAAGATCTGCACATATCAGCCCTTTACTAATCCTAGAGAGAATTTGTGTCCATCTATCTTTATCGTATAATTCGCCTAAGTCCCTTTCCCAATTCTCATGGAGCGTCATTTTTGTGTCTATTTAAGCATCCTGTATTGTCAGGTACAGCTGTGAAATCAGATTTTTATTTCTACCTGGTGTTGCAATAATTCATTCTAACTTGGTGTATGGGTGTGTTGGATTATGCTGTCTATATTTGTGTATTGCATTGGATATCTGAAGGTACAAGAACCAGTGTAGAGTTTCTGGTTGGAGTTTATCTCTCATTTGGGTATATGTAATCAATGTTCCATTGTCTAGAAAGTCTGCAACTCTATAGAAACCCTTATTCTCCCATTTACTAATCGGTTTCTGAAATTCTGAGGGAAGTATGGCTCCTATTGGTATGATCTGAGTGCCTTTAGGTATTAGATTTAGAGAGGATGTAAGGGATTTCCGCGTGTTTGGATTCCTCTGTAACCTTCAATTTATATAATGGTTTGTTTGCTATATTTACAGTGTTCCAAATAACCTCTGCTGGGCCATTCACCCCTGCTATTTCCACTTCAATTTTAGTCCAGGTTATTCCTTGACAATTTTTGCTCATCAGTGTAAATTGTGCTAACCTAGCCACTTGGTAATAAGCCAGCAGGTTGGGTAACCCCACTCCCCCCATTTCTTTATGCTGTTTTAGAAGTTGGGAGGCTATTCTAGACGTTTTGGATCCTCGTAGGAACCTGATTAGATCTGATTGT
The DNA here is from genome assembly GCF_027579735.1 of Bombina bombina. NCBI lineage: Eukaryota > Metazoa > Chordata > Amphibia > Anura > Bombinatoridae > Bombina > Bombina bombina. The sequence continues at coordinate 337,893,924 of NC_069506.1, forward strand.
AGATCTCCTAGATCCTTTTGTGGGACTTTAATTGGTAGTGCCCGGAAGAGATACAGTATTCTCGGGAGAATATTCATCTTTATAATTGATAATCTACCATACCAAGAGAAACATCCCCTCTTCCATTTTCCTATATCCTTCCTTACGATCTTAAAAATTGCAGTGTAATTTGCCTTATATAGTCCCTCCAGTGTGTTTGTTATGTTAACTCCCAGATATTTGATATAATTTTTAGCCCACGTAAAGTCAAAATTTGCTTCAATCAACTTACATGTGTGTTGTGGTAATGTCATTGGGATAGCCTCACATTTATCTGGGTTAATTTTGAATCCCGAGATTTTTTGAGAATTCTTCTATGACTTGATACAAATGAGGTAGGGATCTTAGAGGTTTTGTCAAAGTGAGCAAAATGTCGTCTGCGAATAGCGTGAGTTTGTATTCCTCTGTATTGATTCTGACCCCAGTAATGTCCGCTACCCCCCTGATGCAGGCTGCTAAAGGTTCTATACTAAGTGCAAATAGAAGAGGCGACAGTGGACACCCCTGATGGGTCCCATTTAGTATTGTAATTGGCCTAGATTGATGTCCTGCCGCTCTAATTGTTGCTGTCGGGACAGAATATAATTTTTGATAGCCGTCATGAAGTGTCCTTTAAATCCCATGTGAGTTAGTGTCTCAATCATATTTTCCCAGTTGACCCTATCAATCGCCTTCTCCGCATCCAGAGATAGGAGCAGAGAAGGCTTTTTTGTCCCCACCAAGTACTCTACTAGAGACACAGTGCGTCTTACATTATCTGGGGCCTCCCTTTCTTTTATGAATCCTACCTGGTCGTGGTGTATCAGGGACGGCAGGTATAATTTGAGTCTATTTTCCAGAATTTGGTAAAAATGTTTAAGTCTTGGTTAATTAGTGAGATCAGCCTATAGTTTTGAAAATGTTTAGGATTTTTCCCTGGCTTGGGTATAACCACTATTTTGGCTTGTAACATATCCGGTGGAATCTGAGTACCTTGCATAATGTCATTACAGAATTTGTGTAAATGTGGGATCAAATATTTTTTACACAATTTATAATATTCCCCCGAGAACCCATCTGGACCTGCCACTTTGCCTATTTTAAGGTCTTTTATTGCTAGGGCAATTTTGTTTATCATAATTTCTGTATTTAGGGCTTCAATGTCTGCATTATCTAGTTTCGGGAGATCAGCTTTTTGTAGAAAATAGTGCATAAGCGCCTTCGTCTGAGTGGTGTGTTGGACCTTTTTCCCATCATAAAGCTAATCATAATATTGTGCAAAACAGTCTGTAATATCCTAAGGATGAGATTTCAGTGTACCGTCCGTTTTCTGGAGTTGTTGTATAGCTAGATTTTTCATCCTTTCCCTTAGTTTATGGGCTAGATATCTGTCCGGTTTATTGGCATATATGAAGTACTGAGTCTTCAGCTTGTGCATAGCTCTAAGGGAGTTCTCATTTAAAATCTTAGCTAACATTTGCCGCTTACATGTCAGTTTATCTAAAACCTCTGAGGATAGTGTGTTTTTGTGTTGGTTTCCCAGTGTTTCTATTTCCTGTTGGAGTGTCTCTACATTAGCTTTAATTTTTTTCATATATAATGCTTTTTCCTTAATTAATAACCCCCTTATATATGGTTTATGGGCATAATTTTGTCATGTAGATCAGGTTGTTTCATTGGATTCGAGTCATAAGTCCATGATCTCTGTCTGCATATATTAACTAGACCCCCTATTTGTATCTGGATAATGGAATGGTCTGACCAGACATAAGTATTAATTGTAGAACTATTCAAACTGGGAAGTAGAATTTGACTAATAAATATATAATCTAGCTTGGTATAGGTTTTATGTGCTGGGGAGTAGTACGTGTGGTCATTTGTCTGCCCATAAAGTGCTGTCCAGGTATCTATCATTATGATTTTCTAGAGTTCCCTTAATGTTGTTGGAGATGGAGTTATGTCTTATTTGTTTATTAGTGAGTTTGAAGGGTGCATCTACTCTGTGTGTTTTCAGATTAATATTAAAGTCTCCAGCCAGTATGATTCTCGATTGTGACCATTGTGTCAGTACATGTGACAGGTGGTGAAATAAGTCGTGTTGCTGTTCACTAGGTGCATAAACATTGCAGAGTGTAATCAGGGTGTCCTGTATATGTCCTCTCACTATAAGATATCTGCCATCTTTGTCTGCCATCACCTCCTCTTTTATGAAGTTAATTGAGTCATGTATGAGTATTGATACTCCTCTTTTTTTTTGTCTGTTGTGGAGTGGTAATGTTGTGTGAAATATCTACTCCAATATTTGGGTATTTGTTTATGTGTAAAGTGGGTTTCTTGCAGGAGTATAATTTTAGCTTTTAAAATGTTATATTTTGTTATTGCTGTTTTCCTTTAATTTTCTGTATTTAACCCTCTTACATTGTGTGAAATTACTCCTATCTTGGATGTCTTTAGTGGTCTCCTCTCCTCCCTCCTACCTGAATCTGATTAATATCTCTCTTTGCGATGTTGCAAAATTTTCGGCTCTCTCGTGTGTGGTTTTCTAATGGAGAAACTTTCCTCTCTGCTGCTCGACGGTACATAAAACAAAACAAAACAACCAAAATATAAACAACAGTAATCAATTGTATATTATAACAGTGTTTTTCCCAATAACATATTTGCATAACTTTAACCAGTATATCGGGATTGTAGTTTCCTAAGATATAATGTTTCTAACAACTTTAAATTATTGAAAGTGGGTATAAGGTATATGGTCTAAACACGAGTTGTGGGGGTAGATGGTGAAGGAGTTAACTAAATCTGATTTGGGTATTGGACTTAATCCAACTGCCCATTATCTTTTTGTATAAAATGAATATATGTAGCACAACTTTTACACCAATATGTCCAGTTAGATATCTCGTGTAAAGTCAACCCTGTAGATTGATACTCAGATACTCATCTATGTTATGTCTCCTCTTCCAGAGTGTTGGGGATTTTGAAGACGGTATATTCTGGGGATAAGTAAATCCCGCTCCGCTGGAAGGGCGAAAGAAAATAAAAGGATATCTTGAACTTTGGTTTCTGTCATCTCCATTTTTCAAGGTTTCTGTTTTTTATTTGGGACCTTTGTCCAACGCTCTGTTTGAGAGGTGCCTTGCTGTTGTCTGTGTGGCCTTCTTCTGTAGTCTTGCTGACTTTCCCGCAATTCTGGGCATTCCAATTTGAGTTGTTGGCAGGTCTCTGGAATGTCTTCTCTATCTCTCACTGTAGTAGTTTTAACCTCATGGAATATATGAAGCGCAAAGGGGAATCCCCATCTATACATTATTTGGTTCTTCCTTAGTAATTGTGTTAGTGGGCGCAAGGCAGAGCGTTTCTGTAGAGTCGTAAGACATAAGTCCTGGTAAAATTGTTTTATAGAGCCCTTGAATTTAAAAGTTGTTTTTTTTCTAGCTGCTACCATTATCTCTTCCTTTTCCTGGAAGCTGAATAGTCTGGTTATTATATCTCTTGGAGGTTCCCGGTCCTTTGGCTTTGCTCTCACAGCTCTATGAGCCCTTTCCATTTGGAACTTTCCTTCTTCAGAAGACCCTGTGATGGCTTGGAATAGGTGTCTCAAATACTCGTTTAGCTCTGTTGCAGCTATTGATTCTGGAACACCTTTTAGGCGAATATTACACCTCCTGCTTCTATTTTCCAAGTCTTCCATCTTTTCAAGAATATCTGCTATGTCTTGTTGTCGATCTGTCAATTGATGTGTGATATTAGTGATATCTTCTTCCATAGATTCATCCTTTTCTTCAAGTGTTTCCACTCTAGTTCCAAGCTACAGTATATCTTGTTTAATTTCAGCAAGACTGCTTGTTATTGTATTTTGGAATGAGTCAATTTTTTTCCACATCTTGTTAAAATTTATAGTTATATCTTGTTTGGATACTAAATTTCTTAAGTTAACCTTTGTAACAGGGATGTCATTCCCGCTAGGTGACTGTGGTTCCAACTCAGTATCTATCTCTTCTTCTTGTATATTAGTCTCCATTACCTTTACTTTATCACTTTTAGATGATTCGCCGCTGCAGGTTTACCTGGCGTAATTGATTTATATTGTCTCCTCGCTGACATGTTTTTATAGGTGCTGGAGCTGAAAGTGCAGTAATGCGGCTCTTGGACTTTAGTATAGGGTTTACGGTACTTTTAAAAGAAACGTTGTAGTTTTTATTTAGTGAGGGGATAAAAGTAGGTTATCTTGAGCTGTTACTTCCCTTAAACTTGGGAGTGTTAGCTTCCTTCTTCTGTGTATTCTGTCCAATATTAACACCTGATTCCTCCAATTTACTTAGTGACCGAAGAAAAGTTATGATGTTGAAAGAAGTGCAGGCTTTTATTTTCTCCGTAATTTTATTATTATTATCCGTCTCTCCCGCACTATCCTTTATTGTGCTGTGTAACTCTTCCGGTAAATGGGATTGTTAAAGAGTGTATAAATGTCTCACTGTCCCCATAAGATAGTCTTTGATTTTTTTATGTTCCGTCTTATTAATTGTTTCTCTTAAGCTTTGTATCTTAAATTTTTTGTTCATTGTGCTATTCAGAGGTTTGTTAGGATTCTAGTCCGGTCGCCATCTTTGTTAATTCCCACGTGGCTATGCAGCGTTTTTAGCGTGTGCTTCTATTATTAATAAACATGTGTATCGCCCATGTGCTTACCGGATTTCTTGCTTTTGTATAACTGGTTACCCATCGCTGTAGTTTTAGTATTAAGATGGTTTTTCTGGCCCATGTACATGTGCAATCCTTCTCCTCTTTGATCTCCTTTAGTAGCGGGTTTGCGATCCCATTGTAAGCTAAGGTTTGCTATTATGGAAGTCCTATTGTGATTTGAAACAGACCTATTAGCTTTTTGAGGTTGTGTACCCACTTTCTTTCAGTACTACACCCGGAGCTCACAGCTTACATGACCGCCACCATGTTCGTCCAGGCTCCGCCCCCCCAGAAACCCTATTTAAAAGACAAATGAAATGAACAAAATCTAACAACTTTCAAACCCAAAATGAAATTAGAACACATAATATAAATAGAAGAAATAATAGACTGACTGTTAACAAAATTAAATTGACAGACAGATAAACATATACAGTAGATAAAGTTAAAATACATAGAGCTAGACAGTGGCACAGACAATTATAGAGAATAAAAAAGAAGATCGTAAAATACATTATTAAAGATAGAGAAAGAAAAGAATACAGATTCTAAAACCAGTTTCTTGAAGATAATGATATAGATTGTTTGCTTTCTATTTTTCTTAGATTATACATACATATATTCGATGCTTTATATTCATTTATAATTGATTGAAATTATCAATATTATTCAATAAAGATCTTAAATTTCATTTAAGATTAAAATTATAAAACAAAATGTTAATTGTGTAATATTTTAATTTGTTAAAATGTAGTTTCTTAGAATTGAGATAATCACGATACCGATAGATAATCGCTTGCATTGCATAAATATAAATTTATAAAAGATACATTCACAGCATGATAGTTTTTTCTTTATTATAATTTGTAATAATAATTTAGATAAAATATTATCGTTTATAAAACTGTTTGACAAAAACTAGAAGTAGTGATTATAAAGTAATATGGATAGCGCTAATCAACTATATCTATAACCGTGGGTAAATTGATTTTTATTTTTATTTTAAAAAAATCAAATGAATAAGATTTTGTTTAACAATAAAATGTTTAAACAAAATATTGCCAATATTAAACCTAAAAATGAAAAATTGAAAGAGGATTGAAGTGCTTCTACTTACTTGTACCACGATCGATCTCTAAGCTGCTGTTTCCTTCAGAATTAGAGTATAAGTCGCACGGAGCATGTGCGTCTCACAAACAAGCACAGTGACTAGGGGAGAAGATTACAGTCGGACACATGCGTGCAGTGCTCGTGTGACGTAGTAGTGGCTGAGCTGACCACCCCGGGGAGGGAAAACGCTGATTGGAGGACACTGTATTAGTCGAGTGTCAATCAATTACTGCATAATGTCGGGTGGACGAGAAATTGTTGTAGGCTGCAACTTATAAAGTAATAATTTCTGTTTTAGAAAACGATATATGGAAAACAATGAATGAAATTTAGGCTAATTTTAGATGTACTTTAACAGGTAGTTAATGAGTGTGCTCAAGTTTACCTTGGGTTTAATCATCAGTGTGCAACGGACGATCGTATGAAGAGGAACCTCAACGCTGCCGAGGAGTACCGCCGCCAGGGACCGCCGCCAAGGACCATCACCGCCAAGGACCATCGCTGCGTCCAAGGATCGCCACATCTGGAAACACTGCTCTGCGTCTCCGCTCAGCACCACCTTCGCCCTTCGCTAAGGATAAAGATGATGGCCCCGCCTGGAAGAAGACCTTCTCCGCCAGACTTCATGACCCGTGAGTACCTATTTGGGTTTTAGTGTTAGGATTTTTTTAATTTTTTTTTTTTTTAACTTAGGTTTTTTGGGGCACTTTGCAAAATAGCTGAATGCCCTTTTAAGGGCAGTGCAAAATATCTAAATGCCCTTTTAAGGGCAATGCCCATACAAATGCCCTTTTCAGGGCAATGGGTAGTTTAGGTTTTTATAGTGTTAGGTTTTTTATTTTGGGTGGTTTGGTGGGTGGGTGGGTTTTACTGTTAGGGAGTCTTAGGGGCATATGTATCAAGCTCCTTATGGAGCTTGATGCCCCGTGTTCCTGGCGAGTCATCAAACTCGCCAGAAACAGCAGTTATGAAACAGCAGTGACAAAAACCGCTGCTCCATAACCTGTCCGCCTGCTCTGAGCAGGCAGACAGACATCGCAACAATACAACCCGATCAAGTACGATCGGGTTGATTGACACCCCCCTGCTGGTGGCCTATTGGCCGTGAGTCTGCAGGGGGCGGCGTTACACCAGCAGCTCTTGTGAGCTGCTGGTTCAATGATGAATACGGTGAGCGTATTGCTCGCCGTATTCAGCGAAGTCTGGCGGACCTGATCCGCACTGGTGGATCAGGTCCGCCAGACTTTCATAACTAGAGGCCTTAGTATTTTTCAATCTTGAAGAGCTGTTAAACTTAGGGCAATGCACTACAAAAGGCCTTTTTAAGGGCTATTGGTAGTTTATTTTTAGATTAGGAGGTGTTTTTATTTTGGGGGGCTTTTTTATTTTCATACACCTAGATTACGATTCTTGTGTTAGCCTTAAAAAGCAGATTTGAGAAGTCCCAACGCTGCTTTTTAACGCCCGCTGGTATTAAGAGTCTTGAAATGACAGGTGTACCGCTCACTTTTTTGGTCAGACTCAAAAATACCGCAAATCCACTTACGTCAATTGCGTATCCTATATTTTCAATGGGACTTGCATAACGCCGGTATTACGAGTCTTCCAAAAAGTGAGCAGTACAGCCTCTCCTGTCAAGACTGATACCGCATTTAAAAGTCAGTAGTTAAGAGATGTATGGGCTAACGCCATAGTATAAAACTCTTAACTAAAGTGCTAAAAAGTACACTAACACCCATAAACTACCTATTAACCCCTAAACTGAGCCCCCCCCCACATCCCAAACACTAAAAAAAATATTTTTATTCCCTAATCTGCCGAACCGGACATCGCCGCCACTATAAAAAATATATTAACCCCTAAACCGCCGAACTCCTGCAAACACTAGTTAAATTTTATTAACCCCTAATCTGCTGTCCCTAACATCGCCGACACTTACCTACATTTATTAACCCCTAATCTGCCGCCCCAACATCGCCACAACTATATTAAATGTATTAACCCCTAAATCTAAGTCTAACCCTAACCCTAACACTCCCCTAACTTAAATATAATTTAAATAAATCTAAATAAAATAACTATCATTAACTAAATTATTCGTATTTAAAACTAAATACTTACCTATAAAATAAACCCTAAGCTAGCTACAATATAACTAATAGTAACATTGTAGCTATTTTAGGATTTATTTTTATTTTACAGGCAACTTTGTATTTATTTTAACTAGGTAGAATAGTTATTAAATAGTTATTAACTATTTAATAGCTACCTAGTTAAAATAAATTCAAATTTACCTGTAAAATAAATCCTAACCTAAGTTACAATTGCACCTAACACTACACTATAATTAAATTAATTACCTAAACTAAATACAATTAAATACAATTGGAATTCAAGGGATGCCATCTTGGATGACGTCATTTAAAGGAACCTTCATTCTTCAGTTGGACTTCGTTTGAAGAGGATGCTCCATGTCGGATGTCTTGAAGATGGAGCCGCTCCGTGCCGGATGGATGAAGATAGAAGATGCCACCTGGATGAAGACTTCTGCCCTTCTGGAGGACCTCTTCTGGCCGGCTTGGATTAAGACTTCTGCCCGTCTGGAGGACCACTTCGCCCGGCTTTGTTGAGGACTTGGCCCGGCTGAGTGAAGACTTCTCAAGGTAGGGTGATCTTCAAGGGGTTAGTGTTAGGTTTTATTAAGGGGGTATTGGGTGGGTTTTAGAGTAGGGTTGGGTGTGTGGGTGGTGGGTTTTAATGTTGGTTGGTTATTGTACTTTTCTTTTACAAGTAATAGACCTTATTACTTTGGGGCAATGCCCCACAAAAGGCCCTTTTAAGGGCTATTTGCAATTTAGTATAGGGTAGGGCTTTGTTTTTTTTCATACTTTAGATAGTTTTTTAAATTGTATTTAATTGTATTTAGTTTAGGGAATTAATTTAATTATAGTGTAGTGTTAGGTGTTATTGTTACTTAGGTTAGGATTTATTTTACAGGTAAATTTGAATTTATTTTAACTAGGTAGATATTAAATAGTTAATAACTATTTAATAACTATTCTACCTAGTTAAAATAAATACAAAGTTGCCTGTAAAATAAAAATAAATCCTAAACTAGATACAATGTAACTATTAGTTATGTGGTAGCTAGCTTAGGGTTTATTTTATAGGTAAGTATTTAGTTTTAAACAGGAATTATTTAGTTAATTGTAGTTATTTTATTTAGATTGTATTTAAATTATATTTAAGTAAGGGGGGTGTTAGGGTTAGGGTTAGACTTAGATTTAGGGGTTAATAACTTTAATATAGTGGCAGCGACTTTGGGGGCAGCAGATTAGGGGCTAATAAATGTAGTTAGGTTGCGGCAATATTGTGGGGGGTGGCAGATTAGGGATTAATAAATATAATATAGGTGCCGGCGATGTTGGGGGCATCAGATTAGGGGTTAATAAGTATAATGTGGGTGGCGGCGGTGACCAGAGCGGCAGATTAGGGGTTAATAATATAATGCAGGTGTCGGCGATGTTGGGGGTGGCAGATTAGGGGTTAATAAGTGTAAGATTAGGGGTGTTTAGACTCAGGGTTCATGTTAAGGTGTTAGGTGTAGACATAAAATGTATTTCCTCATAGAAATCAATGGGGCTGTGTTTAGAGCTGAACGCTGCTTTTTTGCAGGTGTTAGGTTTTTTTTTCAGCCGGCTCTGCCCCATTGATTCCTACGGGGAAATCGTGCACAAGCACGTTTAGCCAGCTCACCGCTATTGTAAGCAGCGCTGGTATTGAGGTGAGATGAGGAGCTAAATTTTGCTCTACGCTCACTTTTTTGCGGCTAACGCTGGGTTTGTAAACACCCGTAATACCAGCGTTGTCTGTAGGTGACAAAACTCGTAATCTAGGCGATAGGGATTAGGTTTAATTTTTTATAGTTTGATAATTTGTTTTTTATTTTCTGTAATGTTAGCATTTTTTATTTTTTGTAATGATAGATAATTGTATTTATAAGTAACGTAGTTGTTTATTATTTTATGTAATTAAGGGGTTAATTTAGGGGGGGTTGTTAGGTTAGAGGGTTTAATCTTTAAAGGGACACTGAACCCACATTTTTTCTTTTGTGATTTAGATAGAGCATGCACCCCTGCCATTTTCGGAATCCACCTGGCTGCATCCAAGTAACTTATTTTGGCCTTGCGCTGCCAACATTCCATTGAGGATGCATGCGCAACTGCCGACGGTGACGGACATTACAAACGCAATTATAGTATAGATAACAAGGAATCTCCTAGCTGAATAACTATATTTTCCAAAATAATCCTGGCAAGCTATTTTCAATACTTTAATTGCTGCAGCTCATTTACTTAATTCAGTTGTGCTGATAGCGGCCTAGGCAGCATTTTGTGTTTTATTATGTCTAGCGGTATACTTGCTTTATAGCATTTTTTTATAGTTTCCTTCCCCTAGATTGTGTCTGGTCCTTTGCTCATATCCCATATGGGTCACATTTATGTGGTACTGAGTTGCACTTACTCCCCCCCACCCACTAATGTACTCTGGTGTTTTTTAATTATGCTCAGAGTCTTATTTCACGGTTTATCTCGCAAACACCACTATTGTAATCAAACTCTTATGTAAACCATGTAAAGCTTATGAATGGTAATTTTACATATCTATTCATCCCTTGAGAATAACCCATTATTCCATAACTAGATAACATTGGGCCAGAAAGTGGCTTTTTATTAATTATGTTAACTCCCTCCTCTTCTATTGATTGAATACTTCTAGGGTTGTTTGTTTGTGTAAGCACAAGCTCACCTACAAGTACTAAAAACTTGAATGTTTATAACCTAACGCATAACTATAAAACTAGATGATCTATTGGACCTTTACGATATACAATCCATTATGACAGGGGTGAATTTACCATTTGGCTGCACGCGCAGCCAACATTCGTTGGCTGCCTCGCTCTGCAGTGCCAACATTCCTTTGAGGATGCGTGCACACTGGCGACACGTTACAAACACAATTATAGTATAGATATTTAAACTATTAGTATTGATTGTCCTATATTAAACTAAAAATGGGGCATAATTGATTTCCTCATTGAGGCCGTGGGACTTTGAGGGGTTCATGTCAAAAACCCACTTACATTCTGCTTTAAGAAAGCAGTTATCCAAATCCTCTATGACGGAGATCAATGAGTTCTAAGCTCATCACTGACAATTTTTCTGGTGTGCTATTGTGTTGTTTGTAAAAAAATGCCTTCCTAGACTGCTATCTTTTAAATTCTTATTTTTAATGTCCCTTATATGATCCTTAACTCTTTCTTGCAGTTCTCTATAGGTTTTACCTACATAGTAAATAGGGCAACTACAAGAGACCATGGGGATAATTTATCATTTATCGAGCAGACATGATTCACTATAGCGATTCATGTCTGTTCAACATTGCTAAATAGCTGTCAGCATTTATCATTGCACAAGCATTTCTGGTTAAATAAAAAAACAAAGGAAATAGGAGGAAATAAATAGCTATTCATACACATATACACTAGTTATCTGTTATATCTCAGTCTAATACGTACAGGAAGCAGAAAAATAGTATAGGAACCTATATAAGGCTCAAATGGTGCAGACCCTTAAAGTGTAAATGAGAACTATATGTGGAGAGAGAGAGAAAGGCACGTACATTCATGTACCTGTAAAAAGACAGGGATTACAGCACTCTTTTATGAAAATGTGTATATTTATTATGAAGATATATAGAGTGAAACTAGTACAGTGGTATAACTCCATTCAAAAAATGGGATACTGAACACACCCAGACAAGATGAAAGGATGGCACAAATCCACATAAATTCAATAAAAACACACACGTATAAAATAAGTGACTGGTCACTAGCAGCAGCACAGATAATAAAATGTTTAAAGCACATATAAGTACAAATAGCACCACTGCAGCAGAGAAAGTGGAAGGAGCATCCTCTCTGAATATTCCCTGTGAGGTCCTGTAATGTCAAAAATACTATGTTGTAGTATGAAATAATTTAGATGAATCACAACTGCTGAGATCATAGGATTTGTAGCAAGGTTTAAACTAGATAATAACATGGATTACTAAAAGAAGTAATGTCAGAATCCGAGTGTAAACTTTGCAATTTGTTATATGGATAAATAGCATTAGATATTTCTATAGCTGTATCGAGTAAATGAATACTGGAGGAACAACAGAAAAACCGTGTCTATAACCAGAGAAAAAATGAAACAGTGTTAACACGAAAAAAATAGCTACTATGTCAAAATAAAGCTCTGCCACAATATATCAGGAATTATGAGTAAATATGCGTAGCAGATATTGTATCAAATTTAGTAGCTTGAAAATATGTAAGCGGTTACAGACTGTACCTGGAAGGTAAAACAAAGTTTTTAGATAGTTGAAGAGAAATCTCACAGCTTGAATCGGAGAAGCGGTTGCAGCGCTGATGCCGAAGAAGTTGGCGTGTGACGTCACAGCTCCACGATGCAGGGCGGAAGATTCGGCTGAATGGAGTAAGCTGACAGCAACGGCTGGGAAAAGTGTCAATCCGGTAACAGGAGATGTAGGCTGGTTTCAGCAAGAGAAGTTGGTGAATCTGGAATGATAGATATTAGGATGAAATCCAAAGAGGTAACTAAATACTAGAGCTCAGTTTGAATCACACTATGGTTAGTGGAAAACAATAACAAGCAAAGTGGAGAGGGGGGAGGAGGCTTAAATAGCATAGCAGGTGAATTGATCAGACAATTAAAGGCATATTCTCAGTAAAAGTAACAGGTTGTTATTAAGCAATATGTAATCGTGACAGGATGCTCCCCTAAATGATCCACTCCGTGGATCAGGGATGAGGACGATCCGGATTCTGCTGATGGAAGTGCGAGATGAGTCTGGGGGCAGAAATATTAACAGCTGGCTCCCAAGAGTCATGTTCTGAAGTGTAACCTTTCCAACTTATCAGATACTGTAAGTTACCCCTATACATTCTAGAGTCAAGTATGGATTTAACCTCATATTCAATGTTGGGATCAATGGAGATAGGAGGTATACTTTGGCGTGAAGTGGCATCTCGTACAGAACGGTAGGGTTTCAGTAGGGAAACATGGAAGGTAGGGTGTATTTTCAGAGTGCTAGGTAACTGTAAACGAACTGCATTCTCATTTATGATTTTGATTATCTGAAAAGGACCAATGAATAATGGTGAAAGTTTCTTGCTAGGAGTATTAAGATGTAAGTTTTTGGTTGACAGCCAAACTAGATCTCCAAGGGAGTACTGTGGTGGAGCTATCCTTCTTAAGTCGTAAAAATGTTTCTGTTTGGTTTTAGCTTGTTCAATAGCGGTCCTGACTTTTGCAAAATTAGAAGTGATGGAACTTGTTAAATCAGCGATGTATGGTAGTGAACTGATTTGGGGTAGTAGTTGAAATGTTGGATGGAATCCATAGTTAATGAAGAATGGAGTCTGGTTGGTTGTGGAATGTACTGTGTTGTTGAAGGTAAATTCAGCATAGGGCAGGTGTTGAGACCAAGAGTGTTGGTCGAAATGACAATAAGACCTTAGGAATTGTTCAATGCTTTGGTTAGACCTTTCAGTCTGACCATTAGTCTGAGGGTGATAAGAGGTTGAAAGTCTTTTGTCAATACTGAAAATCTTGCAAAATTCAGTCCAGAGAGAACTAGTAAACTGCGAGCCACGGTCTGTTAAGATCCGTCGAGGGAGACCGTGAAGTCTGAAGACGTGTAGTAAGAGTAAATGTATAGTTTCGGCAGCGGTAGGTAGCTTGTGGTACGGTATGAGATGTATCATCTTACTGAATAAGTCCACCACGACAAGGATAGTAGTATTATTGGAGGATCTGGGGAGATCAACGACATAATCCAAGGCTATGTCGGCCCAAGGTCGTGTTGGAGTAGGTAAAGGCATGAGTAACCCATAGGGCCTATGTTTTGATCTTTTAGTGGTAGCACATACTGAACAGGTGTTAATGTACTTCATTATGTCGGTATTCATATCAGGCCACCAATAACTCCTTTTAATAAGCTCTTGTGTCTTGTGGATTCCGGTGTGTCCAGCAAATAAGGATTCATGAGCTGAATGTAAAATCAAATCTCTGATAGAAGGGGGTACATATAACTTCTCATCAAAGTAATAAAGGGAATCCTGTTTCATATGTAACTGTTGAAGAGGCTTAGTTTGATCTTTATGTTGTTCATCTCTTAGGAATGGAATAGAATCAATGAGAAACAACAGGTATTTATTCTCTGGGATTACAGATTCTTTTGGAAGAGAGAGATCCGAGGGAGTAGGCAGCCGTGAGAGAGCGTCTGCCTTCTTGTTCTTACTAGCCGGTCTGTAAGTGATAAGGAAATCAAATCTGGAGAAATACAGATTCCAACGAACATGTCGTGCAGTGAGGGTTTTCGTACTTTTAAGGTACTGTAAATTCCTATGATCAGTATACACTATGGTTGGGTATGTCACTCCTTCAAGGAGATGACGCCACTGTTCAAAAGCAACCTTGATAGCCAGTAACTCTTTATCACCCACAGGGTAATGCAACTCAGGAGCCGTCAAACATCTTGAATAAAAAGCTACGGGATGTAGAGGTTTCTTTAGGTGTTCTCTTTGTGAAAGAACAGCTCCAATAGCATAATCGGAGGCATCGACCTCCAATACATATTGGAGTTGGTTATTAGGGTAGCGTAATATAGGTGCAGAGGTGAATTTTTGTTTTAGGAGATTGAAAGCCTTTTGGGATTCAACAGTCCAGATTAACTTAATATTTGATTTTGTGAGGTTGGTAAGTGGTTTGGCAATTGCTGCGAAATTGTTTATAAATTTTCGGTAAAAATTTGCAAAGCCTAGAAAGCTTTGTACCTGTTTCTTATTACTTGGCTCTGGCCACTGTCGTATGGTGGTGATTTTAGAGTCGTCCATCTGTATGCCAAATTCCGAAATCTGATAACCAGGAAAGGTGATCTGGTTTGTATGAAATATACATTTTTCGGCTTTAGCATATAAAGAATGTGAGCGTAAGCGTGATAATACCTGTCTGACGTGTTTTGTGTGTTCTTCTAGTGTTTTTGAATAGATCAAAATATCATCAAGATAGATTACAATATAGGTGTCAAGAATATCTTTGAAGATATCGTTAATAAAGTGTTGGAAGGTTGCCGGGGCATTGCAGAGACCGAATGGCATTACGGTGTATTCGTACAAGCCATAGCGAGTACGGAACGCCGTCAGCCATTCGTCTCCAGCCCTCATACGAACGAGATTATACGCACCTCGGAGGTCAAGTTTAGTGAAGACCTTGGCACCTTCCAAACGCTCAATTAGCTCTGGGATAAGGGGCAAAGGATACCGGTTTTTAACAGTAACCTTGTTCAGCTGCCGGTAATCCACTATGGGTCTTAAACTGCCATCTTTATTTTTTACAAAAAACATACCGGCCGCAGCGGGGGAGGTAGATGGTCTGATGAATCCCTTCTCTAGATTTTCCTCAATATATGATTTTAAGTGTTCCAGTTCAGGTTTGGACAACGGGAACACATGACCGCAAGGTATGACTGCACCTGGTAGTAAATCAATAGGGCAGTCATAGATACGATGCGGCGGTAGGTTTTGGGATTCTTTTCTACTGAAAACATCAATAAAGTCGGCATAAACATTAGGTATCTCTATATCAGTGGAGATTTGAGGTGGTTGTAAAAGCAGAGTAGGGTAGCAAGTGGATAAACAATAATCAGAATTAAACTTTACAGTGAGATTTGACCATAATATCAGAGGGTTATGTAATTTTAACCATTGTAGGCCTAAAATGAGAGGGAAGACGGGGGATGTAATGACATCAAAGGAAATGTACTCCCTATGGTGGTCTGGTGTGGATAGGAGTAATGGTATTGTTTCATAAATTACCGGTCCAGAGGACAGAACCTCCCCATCAATTCCCCTTAAAGGTACAGGAGCCTTTTTTTTTATAAGTGGAATTTTATTTTTTGTGGCAAAACACACATCAATGTAAGAGGCAGAAGCACCAGTCAATTATCCCTGAAACGTTCACTCGAAGTTGATCCCACTGCAAGAGAAGGCATAGGTTACAGTAGCTTGCAGAGTGTGACACAGCATTTAAGGAATAAAAAGGATGGGAGTTCTTACCCTTATTCTGTTTCTGGAGAATGGGACAGGCTTTGACAGTATGCTCTTCTGATGCACAGTACATGCATAAATTCTGGGAGCGCCTTCTTAACTTTTCTTGATTGCTTAAAGGGCCTTTAAGAAAACCAATTTCCATAGGTTCAGTGGTGTTTTTAACATGAGAATGTGTAGGTAAAGAAGGGTTTTGTTTCTTATGTGTTGACTCATGATAACCTTTCTCGTTTTGTCTCTCCCTAAGCCTTCTGTCAATACTGATACTGAGATTAATTAGTTCCTCCAAAGTGTGAGGAATTTCAGTGCGAGAGAGTTCGTCTTTAATGGATTCTGACAAACCCAATCTAAACTGGTTTTTTAGAGACAAATTATTCCATTGGGTGTCAGTAGCTAGCCTCTTAAAATCTGCAATATAATCTTCTACATCCCTTCTTTTCTGTTTAAGAGAGCGCATTGCAGTTTCAGCGGTTAGTTGTTTGTAAGGGACATCATAAAGCTGACCAAGGGTGGAAAAGAAGGAATCTAGAGAGTTAAGTATATCATCGTTTGTCTCCAGGAAGGAATTAGCCCAGCTTCTGGGTTCTGCTCTTAAATAGGAAATGGTAGTCATCACCTTAACTCTGTCAGTGGGATATGTGTATGGTTTCAGTGCAAACAACAGAAGACAAGAGTTTTTAAAATCTCTAAATTGTTTTCTATCCCCTGAGAATATATCTGGGAGACTAACTTGTGGTTCCTGGAAACGAGTTCTACTATCTACAAAGTCTTTAATATAAGTTTTCAGTCCCTGGTTTTCTTGTTTGAGGGTATTGAGGCCATCAGTTAATGCATCCACTTTTTGAGAGAGAGTTTGTATCTGATTAGACATCTCAGCTGGATCCATGTTTTATGGCTTGTTATTCTGTAATGTCAAAAATACTATGTTGTAGTATGAAATAATTTAGATGAATCACAACTGCTGAGATCATAGGATTTGTAGCAAGGTTTAAACTAGATAATAACATGGATTACTAAAAGAAGTAATGTCAGAATCCGAGTGTAAACTTTGCAATTTGTTATATGGATAAATAGCATTAGATATTTCTATAGCTGTATTGAGTAAATGAATACTGGAGGAACAACAGAAAAACCGTGTCTATAACCAGAGAAAAAATGAAACAGTG
Organism: Bombina bombina; assembly: GCF_027579735.1. Lineage (NCBI taxonomy): Eukaryota > Metazoa > Chordata > Amphibia > Anura > Bombinatoridae > Bombina > Bombina bombina. The sequence continues at coordinate 337,911,081 of NC_069506.1, forward strand.
TTAACACGAAAAAAATAGCTACTATGTCAAAATAAAGCTCTGCCACAATATATCAGGAATTATGAGTAAATATGCGTAGCAGATATTGTATCAAATTTAGTAGCTTGAAAATATGTAAGCGGTTACAGACTGTACCTGGAAGGTAAAACAAAGTTTTTAGATAGTTGAAGAGAAATCTCACAGCTTGAATCGGAGAAGCGGTTGCAGCGCTGATGCCGAAGAAGTTGGCGTGTGACGTCACAGCTCCACGATGCAGGGCGGAAGATTCGGCTGAATGGAGTAAGCTGACAGCAACGGCTGGGAAAAGTGTCAATCCGGTAACAGGAGATGTAGGCTGGTTTCAGCAAGAGAAGTTGGTGAATCTGGAATGATAGATATTAGGATGAAATCCAAAGAGGTAACTAAATACTAGAGCTCAGTTTGAATCACACTATGGTTAGTGGAAAACAATAACAAGCAAAGTGGAGAGGGGGGAGGAGGCTTAAATAGCATAGCAGGTGAATTGATCAGACAATTAAAGGCATATTCTCAGTAAAAGTAACAGGTTGTTATTAAGCAATATGTAATCGTGACAGGTCCAAATCGTGAGTGATCAATAGGCGCTCTGACGCCGTGCTCGCTTTGACTCTGTGATACTTAAGACATTTACCAGCGTGACATCTTTATGGCATATGACTTTTGGAATTATAGGATACCTTCAGCGTGTCATCACACAAGTGTACTATTCCGTATTATCCCAAGATTCAGCAGCTGACACTGTATGCTGTATATTTATCCAGTTTTGTGTGTACTGATGCACTCTTTGTTTCCCAATATGTCTTGTTATGAGAGCAAGTGAGAAATACTTAGCCACTTAGATCCCCATCAATATACTGCCCTGGCATAGCTCCCAGTGTTATACACAGGAGTCCGGTGGTTAGAAGGGGTGTAGTGGACTTAGTGCCTCACGTCTCTATTTATATGCCTGTTATATTCTCCTTTGTGCTCCATATTGATGTATTAACATTTGTATATGCATTTTATAGGTTTAGGCAGCTTAGATTCCGGATATATATGCCCTGTTCCATACCTCTTTGGCAATTTCTAGGGGTTACAGGTGTCAGATGGGTGTAGCTGTTGTAACCTTCAATGGTGCTATCTGTACTTATATGTGCTTTAAATATTTTATTATCTGTGCTGCTGCTAGTGACCGGTCACTTATTTTCTACGTGTGTTTTTTATTGAATTTATGTGGGTTTGTGCGATCCTTTTTATCTTGTCTGGGTGTGTTCAGTATCCCACTTTTTGAATGGAGTGATAATAACACTGTACTAGTTTCACTCTATATATCTACGTAATAAATATACACTTTTTCATAAAAGAGTGCTGTAATCCCTGTCTTTTTGCAGGTACGTGTATGTACTGCCTTTCTCTCTCTCCACATATAGTTCTCATTTCTGATTAAATATTTGTTCAATGCTGCCCCCTGCTCACTCGTGGCCAATCAGCTGCTAGCAGGGGCTTTCAATCATCCCGATCATATCATATCAGGATCATTTCATTCAGCCACCTTTTAGGTGTCGGAGAGGTTAAAGAGCAGTGGTCTTACAACCGCTGCATCTTAACTTTGGTTTCAGGAGATCCTGAAACGATGGCCCTCCGAAGCAGAATCTGCTGCTTAATAAATGTAGCCCCATGTAAACTACCCCTTTACTTTGGCAATAATATGTCCATTGATTTTGTGTTTTACTCCATATGCATCTTGCACTGTGTCTACTTTGTTCATGTATTTACAAATACTGCATTTACCACATGGGAAATATCCTGATTGTTTTATCGTTTTATTTAGCCAATTTCTGTTGTTCTCATCTTTTGTGATATAATGGCTCTGTGTTAATTTAACTCTCAAGTTAAGAGCCCTCCTTGGTGTCTTCAGTGTTACTTGACCAACTATGTCCTTAATCTGTGGATCTAGACAGAGTACATCCCATTCTTTTTTCACTATGGATCTGATGTCCTGCCACTTGTTGATTTATGTTGAGATACATCTTATATGTTCAGCTTTAGTTTCTCTGTTCCTGTACTGATTGTCATACAATAATTGTTCCCTGCTGATTTTATTTGTTTTCTGAAAACTTTTTAAATGTTTAGGGGTGTAGGCTCTATTTAAAAATCTGTCTTTTAGCTCTTTTGATTGTTTTTTTATACATATTATTTGTTTAACAGTTTATCTTACAACACAAATATTGTCCATATGGGATTCCCCTAATAACTGACTCAACATGATGACTTTCTCCTCTTAATATAATATTCACTGATGTATCATTTCTATATATCTCAGTTTGTAAGGATCCCTCATGGTTGGTTATCAATAAATCTAAAAAAATCACCCCACTCCTACTATAGGAGTAAGTGAATCTTAGATTTAGAGAATTATTGTTTTACATTGTCATGATTTTTTGTACTTCTTCAATAGGGCCATTCCATATTACTAACACGTCATCTATGAAACAAATCCACAGACTCATGTATTCTACAAAGTTTGACACTCTGTCTATTACATTTTCAGCTTCCCATTTGCCTAGATATAGGCAAGCATACGGGGGGGCACAACTTGCCCCCAGATCTGTGCCTAGAATTTGACGATAAAAGCATTTGTCAAAAATAAAGATATTTTTGGAGAGAAAAAATTCCAATAAATTAAAAAAAAAATCTGTATGTGAACTGTATTCTCCTCTTTGACATAGATAATATCTGCATGCCTCGATACCCAAAATATGTGATATAGAGGAATACAGCGCTTTAACATCAATGGCTACTATCATTGTGTTATCTTCTACTATTAGAGCATCAAATTTTCTTAGGACATCTTCTGTGTCTTTTACATATGATGGTAATATTTCTACAAAAGGTTGGAGACAATAATCAATATACTGCAAGACTTTCTCTTTGAGAGATCCTTGACCTGATATAGTTGGTCTACCTGGAGGAGGGTGTTTTTTCTTATGTATTTTTAGAATGGTATAAATTGTAGCTACCATTAGGTTCTGATTTATTAATAATGCTTTCATTAAGTGCTTTTAATATGATAAACTCTAATTCTAACTTGTACTGAATTGTGGGATCGCCGTTTAAGATTTCATAATGAGTAATGTCTGTAACCTGTTTTAAACATTCTTTAATGTAATCAGTGGTATTTAACAACACAACGTTGCCTACCTTATCTGCTGATTTTATCATGATTTTATTGTCCGTCATTGATTCACTTACACCTAGATTATGAGTTTTGCGCTATAGAGGGTGCGAAATGAACGAAACAAAAGTTGAGTGCGCCTTGTGCGTGCGATATGGTGGCGATGAGCTCCATACCGCACAAAATCCAAGGGATGAGAATACGTGCTTGTGCAAGCTTTCCCCATAGACATCAATGGGGAGAGCGTGTTAGAAAAAAAAATAACACCTGAAGCGCAGAATGACGATCACCTTAACGCAACCCCATTGATATCTATGGGGAGAAAAAGTTACATTTAAACACCCTGACATAAACCCCACATCTAAACACCCCTAATCTGCTGCCCCTGACATCGCCAACACCTACATAAGCGTTTTAACCCCTAATCTGCCGCTCCTGACATCGCCGCCACCTAAATAAAATTATTAACCCCTATTCCGCCGCTCCCCGACATCGCCGCCACTATAATAAAGTTATTAACCCCTATTCCCCCGCACCCCGACATCGCCCACACTATAATAAAGATATTAACCCCTATTCCGTTTCTCCCCGACATTACTCCCCGACAAATAAATTTATTAACCCCTAAACCTCTGGCCTCCCACATCATCGCTACAAAATAAACCTAATAACCGCTAAACCGACATCCTCCCACATCGCAAAAAACTAAATTAAACTATTAACTCCTAAACCTATCACCCCCTAACTTTAAATTAAAATTACAATATCCCTATCTTAAAAATAAAAACTTACCTGTGAAATTAAAAAAACCTAAGTTTAAACTATATATTAAACTTACATTACTATTATACTAAAATGAAAATAACTACAAATTAAATAAACTAAATTACACATTAAAAAAACCTAACACTACTAAAAAAAATCAAATCTACAATTACAAAAAATAACAAACACTATATTAGGAAAAATAACAAACAAAATTATCCAAAATAAAAACAATTATACCTAATCTAATAGCCCTATAAAAATATAAAAGCCCCCCAAAATAAAAAAAACCCTAGCCTACAATAAACTATCAATTGCCCGTAAAAGGGCCTTTTGTAGGGCATTGCCCTAAAGAAATCAGCTCTTTTCCCTAAAGAAAATACAAAGACCCCCCAACAGTAAAACCCACCACCCAACCAAACCCCCAAAATGAAAAACCTAACTCTAACAAATACCTAAGGTACCCATTGCCCTGAAAAGGGTATTTGTATGTGCATTGCCCTTAAAAGGGCATTCAGCCTTTTTTCATTGCCATGAAAATGGCATTTAGCTCTTTTAAGAATGCCCAAACCCTAATCTAAAAAAAAAAACACCCAGGTGGCAAGGTCTTAATCCATCCAGGCGGCATCTTCTATCTTCATCCAGGCGGCATCTTCTATCTTCATCCCGGTGGCACGGAACGGGTCAATCCTTCAAGACATCCGACGCGGAGCATCCTCTTTATATGTCTCCGCCATACACTGAATCTTCAATGCAAGGGAGCCTTTTCAAAATGGTGTCCCTTGCATTCCTATTGGATGATTTGATTTTTGAAATTTAAATCAGCCATTAGGATGAGAGCTACTGAAATTCAGTACTCTCCGCGTCGGATGTCTTGAAGGATGGACCCGCTCTGTGCCGCCAGGATAAAGATAGAAGATGCTGCCTGGTTGGATGAAGACCTCTCGCCACCTGGATTTCCGGACTTCAGAAACTGTAAGTGGATCGTCGGGGGTTATTTTAAGTTTTATTAACTTTTTTTTTTTTTTTAGATTAGGGTTTGGGCGTTCTTAAAAGAGCTAAATGCCCTTTCCAGGGCAATGAAAAAGAGCTGAATGCCCTTTTAAGGGCAATGCCCATACAATTGCCCTTTTCAGGGCAATGGGTAGCTTAGGTTTTTGATACAGTTAGGTTTTTTATTTTGGGTGGTTGGTTGGGTGGTGGGTTTCACTGTTGGGGGGTCTTTGTATTTTTTTTATAGGTAAAAGAGCTGATTTCTTTAATATTTTTAGTATTTATTATTGGTAGTTTATTGTAGGCTAGGGTTTTATTTTATTTTGGGGGGCTTTTTATTTTTATAGGGCTATTAGAGTAGGTGTAATTGGTTTTTTTTTATAATTTCGTTTGTTATTTTTTGTAATTTAGTGTTTTTTATTGTTTGTAATTTAGTTTCTTTTGTAATTGTAGATTTAATTTTTTTTAGCAGTGTTAGGTTTTTTTAATGTGTAATTTAGTTTAAATTTGCAGTTATTTTAATTTTAGTATAATAGTAATGTTAGTTTAATATATAGTTTAAACTTAGGTTTTTTTTTATTTCCCAGGTAAGTTTTTAATTATTTTAAGATAGGGATATTGTAATTTTAATATAAAGTTAGGGGGTTGCTAGGTTTAGGGGCTAATAGTTTAATTTAGTGTTTTGGAATGTGGGGTACTGGCGGTTTAGGGGTAAAAAGGTTTATTTAGTGGACGTGATGAAGGAGGTCAGATGTTTAGGGGTTAATAACTTTATTTAGTGGCGGCGATTTTGGGAAGCGATGGAATAGGGGTTAATATATTTATTATAGTGTGGGCGATGTTGGGGTGCTGGGGAATAGGGGTTAATAAATTGTATTAATGGTGGCGATGTCGGGAGCGGCAGATTAGAGGTTAATAAGTTTAATATAGTGTTTGCGATGTAGGAGGGCCTTGGTTTAGGGGTTAATAGGTAGTTTATGGGTGTTAGTGTACTTTGTAACATTTTAGTTATGAGCTTTGTGTAACAGTTTTGTTACGCAAAACTCATAACTACTGGTCTCAGATCGCAGAATGGATCGTTTCAGTATAGGCTGGAACGCAAGCACTTTAGCCTCATCACACAACTTGTAATGGCAGCGCTATGGAAATCCCACGCAAAAACATCATTTTTTTGAGTTGCGGGACTGACATTGCATTACAGGCTAAAATGCTTACGGTATAGCTATACTGACAAGACTCATAATGGCTGCGTTTCGGTTTTTATGCTGAAGTTGCCATTTTTTCAGCATTAAAACTGGAACGCAAAACTCGTCATCTAGGGGTCAGAGCCTTAGTTTGTTTGTGAGTTAGATTTTCTACTTCCCAGTTGTTGTGTCCAAATTTATAATGTCATTTTCTACCAGTCTAACAAAGTTAAACACAGATGGTTGATAAGTCAGGCATTTAGCTAATTTCAATTTAAAAGGAGAATATCCAACTTGATTGGGTGTTGATTCTTCTTTAGCATCTATGTCAGATACTTGCTGTAAATCAAACAGATTTTTCAATGCTAATCTGTCACGTTGGTCTAAAGTCATTAATTTGGTGTGACCTATGTTTTGTTTTCGAAAGGATGATTTTTTAACGTTCAAATCTTTATTTACAGTAAATCTGTCTAGGATGTTAGTGGTGGAAAATAATAGCAGTTGAACAAGAACATTTGCTTCAAAAAAGACTAAGGCCTAGATTTAGAGTTTGGCGGTAGCCGTCAAAACCAGCGTTAGAGGCTCCTAACGCTGGTTTTAGGCTACCGCCGGTATTTGGAGTCAGTCAGGAAAGGGTCTAACGCTCACTTTCCAGCCGCGACTTTTCCATACCGCAGATCCCCTTACATTAATTGCGTATCCTATCTTTTCAATGGGATCTTTCTAACTCCGGTATTTAGAGTCGTGGCTAAAGTGAGTGAACCAGCTTCTTCTTTAAATTTATTCAAATCTGAAAAATTTCTACGATGTCTTAGGTATTGCCCCTTTGGGATATTTTTGATCAAGGAGGGGGGATGATGGCTGCCAGCCATTAATAGATTGTTTCCTGCAGTCTTTTTTCTATAATTACTGGTTAATATTTTGTTGTTCTGTACAGTAATCCTCAAATCCAAAAAAGTTACGGCTAGATTTAGAGTTGGGCGGTAGCCGTCAAAACCAGCGTTAGAGGCTCCTAACGCTGGTTTTTACCACCCTCTGGTATTTGGAGTCAGTCAGGAAAGGGTCTAACGCTCACTTTGCAGCCGCGACTTTTCCATACTGCAGATCCCCCTACGCCATTTGCGTATCCTATCTTTTCAATGGGATCTTTCTAACGCTGGTATTTAGAGTCTTGGCTGAAGTGAGCGTTAGAAATCTAACGACAAAACTCCAGCCGCAGAAAAAAGTCAGTAGTTAAGAGCTTTCTTGGCTAACGCCGGTTTATAAAGCTCTTAACTACTGTGCTCTAAAGTACACTAACACAGATAAACTACCTATGTACCCCTAAACCGAGGTCCCCCCACATCGCCGCCACTCGATTAAATTTTTTTAACCCCTAATCTGCCGACCGCCACCTACGTTATACTTATGTACCCCTAATCTGCTGCCCCTAACACCGCCGACCCCTATATTATATTTATTAACCCCTAACCTGCCCCCCACAACGTCGCCGCCAGCTACCTACAATAATTAACCCCTAATCTGCCGACCGCAAAGCGCCGCCACCTACATTATAGCTATGTACCCCTAATCTGCTGCCCCTAACACCGCCGACCCCTATATTATATTTATTAACCCCTAATATGCCCCCCTCAACGTCGCCTCCACCTGCCTACACTTATTAACCCCTAATCTGCCGAGCGGATCTCACCGCTACTATAATAAAGTTATTAACCCCTAATCCGCCTCAATAACCCTATAATAAATAGTATTAACCCCTAATCTGCCCTCCCTAACATCGCCGACACCTAACTTCAATGATTAACCCCTAATCTGCCGACCGAATCTCGCCGCTACTGTAATAAATGGATTAACCCCTAAAGCTAAGTCTAACCCTAACACTAACACCCCCCTAAGTTAAATATAATTTAAATCTAACGAAATAAATTAACTCTTATTAAATAAATTATTCCTATTTAAAGCTAAATACTTACCTGTAAAATAAACCCTAATATAGCTACAATATAAATTATAATTATATTATAGCTATTTTACGATTTATATTTATTTTACAGGCAACTTTGTATTTATTTTAACCAGGTACAATAGCTATTAAATAGTTAAGAACTATTTAATAGCTAAAATAGTTAAAATAATTACAAAATTACCTGTAAAATAAATCCTAACCTAAGTTACAATTAAACCTAACACTACACTATCAATAAATAAATTAAATAAAATACCTACAATTATCTACAATTAAACCTAACACTACACTATCAATAAATAAATTAAATACAATTCCTACAAATAAATACAATTAAATAAACTAACTAAAGTACAAAAAATAAAAAAGAACTAAGTTACAAAAAATATGGGTGCGAGAGAGACTTCTGTTTGAGGGCGGAGCCAACAGGTAGCAAGCAGGTAGCTGCCATTTGCTTCGATGTCCCAGTTTATGGGAACCTGAAAATCTCCATTCTACCAAAGTGTACCTTGCCCCGGTGCTGCTAGCCCTGGGCCGGTAGTCGATCCTAAGGATTTCGGTGGGAAGTCTAAAAACGTTGTACCGTTCTATCTCAGACCTGTACCCACTAGACATCTCAGCGTATACCGCCTCTGCACTATTGTTTTAAGTGTCAAGCTTTAAGCAGATGGACTTTTATGCAGTTTGGCCGCAATGTGGAGGAAACTGCCCTGATCAGCTGTAAAGGGCCTTGAACGGCCATTGCCTACGGTACCCAGACGAGAGAAGCGGAGTCTACCTGAAAAAAGCCCACACAGACCTGTTCCTGCTTTGTGAGGCGTCTTGAGCATCGGCGGGGGATAGGCAATCCTACGGCCCCCGCCCCTCCTATCGCAAACACTCTCGTAGTGCGCTGGTGAACAAGGTACCGGGCGATCAAGACAGGACCGCTGGAAAGGAAACCTTCCCCAGATTCGGATTCAGGTAACACTGACCTGGTGCAGTCCCTGATCATAGCCGTAGTGCTGGGGAGGAAATAAGCCGCGATCCACACTGTGTTGGGGGTAAATACTGGGTCCATAACTACAGCCTTGTCAGGACACCTAAAGCCCCGGGAACTTCAGGGGAGCCTTGGACACTCAGCAGAAGAGTGAGTAGAAATGGTACAATGTGAGAGTGGTGGGAGAAAGGATTAAGCCCGGCAGGTCCCCTGATACAGATAATATTGAAGAGGCTATTGTCGGACAGTTTCCATGTTTGTGTATGCAGAAGCACACTTTGCCTCAATATATTTCAACCATCTTGCCCAATACAAATATATCAACAGGTACTCAGAGAGTAAATGCTAGAAGGACTGTGCTGAAAGAAGAGCTCTGTATGTTATGTTTTTTGGTCTCACAGTATATTGTCAGATTGTGACCTGTGTGGATATCACTATATCATATCTTGTCGGTGAGCAAATTAACTGGGCCTAACGTAAAGAATGTGTCATATACCCAGAATAGCCGCTTCAATTGTGGAGGCCTCTATGTAACAAGAGCCAGTGGCTACAACGTTGCAAGGTGGAAAAGTGTGTTACCTAAAAGTTACAGACTGTTTCATATTGAGAGCCGTATGGGAAGTAAAAATCCAGATCTCTAAATTACTATAGAGGCACTTTTATAGATTAGGCTTAGCTGGCAGTAAGCTTAATAAACCCACTTGCGAAGTTTAAGGAAGGATTCCTGTTTCTTTCTAAGGGACGGTTGCTATGTTAAGAAGAATGTATTGAAGAAAGCCACAGGTGTATTCTATCTCGTATAAGCCTTGGATTAAAGGGAAGAATAAGGCCTTAAGGACTGTGAACTTTTTTTCTTTTCTTTTTTTTTTGGGGGTTTTTCTTTTCTGCTGTTCAGTGACTGTAAGACATACAAGCATAATAGAATCTGGATATATAAATGTGAAACGCCACTCATTTTGTTCTTTAAATTTAGCTAGACCTATATAGTAGATAGTTACATTGTTGGAGTGAACATTTTTTTTTTGTTGCTTTAGCGGTATCTGACTCCAAAGATATATTATCACGGTGTGTATTAACAGGGAATAACTCTATCAGTTGAGGGCTGTAAACTTGGTCTTTACTTAGGTTGTACGTCCACAACTAAACATTAGCTCAAACTGTTGATGTTAGAAATCTGTATAAATATTGATGTGCATTGATATTCTTTATCTCACAGTTAGGGTGATAGCTATTGTCTCTTTAATTAAGTATATTGCAAATGGTCACTAGAAACGTATATATTACACTACTGAAGAGATCTGAACACAGGGAAAGAAAAGAGAAAAAAAAAATTTCAACACAATCCTGATCTAGGTAGGGGTAAAGTAACTGCAGCCCCTAAGCTTGGAACTAGAAGTGGCATTGAATATTAAGACAATATATCTAGTAGTTAAATGCAGAGTTCCCATCACTGATTTTTTTTTTTTTTTTTTTTAAAAGATCTTTCTGAATAGTCTGATTCTAAAATATCTAAAAACTGCAAGGGGCACTTCGTGAACTTCTATTTTAAAAGGAAAAAAAACACAGCTTTATTGAACAGCATTGTAGGTGTCATATCACTTTTTTTTTTTTTTCTCTCACCTCACATTTTTTCACCTTTTCTTATTTTTTCAACTTTTATAGATATTATCACACCCCGACTTTTTTCCTTTTTGTTTTTCTTTTTATTTAGCACCCTGTCAGCTGGCCCGTGAGGCTGATAGTGAGTAGGACACACAGACACATTCCAGTGATTTTTCATTATCATCTGTAGATAAATTCACATTGCACTGCGGTGAATGGAGAGATACATCTCCCACCAGAAGGGTTCCTCACCTATAATGCCGCCCAAACAAAAAGACAAGAGAAGTAATATTAAACACACAGAGATGCCCCAGGATATATCCCAAGAAGTAGGGACGGTAAATTTTTCTTGTAATGATATGTCAGAATTTGCAGCTGAGATGGCCAAAATAATGGCCCCCCATCTAGAAGCAGTTAAGCAGGAAATTAAAGTTGAGATAACGAATCTTACAGAGGAGATTAGACAATTCACTGCTAGACTGGAGGAGGTGGAGACAAGGGTGTCGGATTTGGAGGATAGAGTAAACTCTATTTCCCCTACAGTAAATACTCTGGATAAGACCATTGTGCAATTACAGAGCCGTGTAGAAGACCTAGAGGATAGGTCGAGGCGAAATAATTTGAGAGTGATTGGCCTACCTGAATCACCTGAATATCAAGACCTATTACAATTTGTCTCGGTCACTCTCCCTCAGGCACTCTTGCTTCCCCCTCCTCCTACACCATTCCTGATTGAGAGAGCCCACAGAATTGGGCCTCTCAGAGAAAATAGTACAATTTCCAAACCAAGGCCCATTATTTTTAAGTTTGTCAATTATCAGGACAAGATATTATTTTTGACCCATTATAGAAAACTTAATGCGTTAAATATTAATTCTCATAGAATTTGGTTATTCCAAGACTTCTCCGCCGAAACCAGGGCTAAGAGAAAGGAAATGGCCCCTTTTTTTGATAAATTTTTGAAAGCTGAATGTAATGTTAGATTGGTATACCCGGCCAAACTTATAATTAATAAGGCAGGAACCTCCTATGTAATGAATAATAGTGAGGAAGCTTTGTCTCTATGCAAAAAGATGGATATTCAGTGATCATGTATTATAAGTAACAGGATCGTTATTAGTATGTTAATCAATAATGTATAGAATGGCGTTTATTGTTTATGTTTTAAGTGCAAGTTTTTTACGCCCTTTTTTTTTTCCCTTCTCCTTATCTGCCTCTCCCCCTCCCGTGATTGCCATCTCTACACTGGTGCACCTTTGTGCTTTTACAATTGTTATATGCAGAATGGGGCAACCAATTAAATCTTTCCTTCAGGGTCTATGCTAGATTTGTTATATGTAGAATGGGGCGACTATTAAATCTTTCCTTCGGGGTCTATGCTAGATACTTTTAAGTTAGTGTCTTGGAATGTAGGGGGCATAAACTCCCCAATAAAGAGGACAATGATAATCAAACATTTGGCTAAACTTAAACCAAATATAGCTTTTCTCCAAGAGACACACCTAAAAGAAGCAGAATCGTTGAAGCTTCAGACTAATTGGGTAGGAGAGGTTATCGCGGCCCCATTTAAATCATGTAAAAGAGGCGTTGCCATCCTTTTTAATAAAAATTTAGAATACAAAACAGAATCTATTATAAAAGACCAGGAGGGGTGTTTTTTAATTGTAGAAATCATTATTAATAAAATTCGGTATGTATTGTGTAATATTTACGGGCCGAACAAAGTAGATAAAGTATTTTGGGATAAGATGTTATTACAGTTACATAAATTTATAGGGCAACAGCTGATAGTTGCGGGGGATTTTAATCTTGTAGCAGATCCTATTCTAGATAGAGATAATAAAACATATATCTTTCCACGGGACAGGAAGACTTGTATACTTCAGAAATTTTGCTCTCAATTGGGGCTAATAGATATCTGGCGTGTGCAAAACCCAGACTTAAGATCCTTTACATGTTTATCCAAAGGATACCATTCTTTATCAAGGATAGATTTTTTTCTGGTTTCAAATAATATGATAGGTTTAGATTGGAAAGCAGACATCAGAGATATAACAATCTCAGACCATGCAGTAATCACATTACTACTTAACGCACCGCTCAGGCGAATAGCCACCAATCAAACCATTTTTTTTCCCTAAATATCTAGTGAATGACAGTAAATTTCAGAATTGGTTGATTAATCAATGGCAAGAATATGAGTCCTTCAATAGAGCTTATAAAGAGAAACCGGAGGTATATTGGGAAGCGGCTAAAGCCGTAATTAGAGGCAAGATTAAGGCATATCTATGCATGCGTAATAAGAAGGTGAAACAATTAGAGACACAAGCGAATAATCGGGTAAAAAATGCATTTGCGGCTTACTTATGTCAGCACTCTAATGAGAAATGGCGCAAGTATATAGATGCCAAATCAGCGCAAGATATTCTTATCCATCAAAAAACAGCTGTACAATTGCAAAGACAAAAGGCCCTATATGGTGGTTTCGCCGGGAGATCTGCCAAATTCTTGGCTAAGCTAACCAAAGCAACCAATCGTAACGTAGTGACGGCTATTAGAACTAAGACAGACAGATTCACAAGTAACTCAGATATCATTAAAACCTTCCATCAATACTTTAGTGAATTATATAAAGCTGAGGTATATGATATAGGAAGACAGAAGCAATTCTGGGATAAGATTAAGACCCCAAAGATCCCGCTGGAGATTCTTGCAGAAATTAACAAACCAATTAATGAACAAGAGATCCATACTGCAATTAAAGTAGCAAAAATAAATAAGGCAGCAGGCCCGGACTGTCTCCCCACTGAATTTTATAGGATTCTACAGACGCAAGTTGCCCCAATTCTTATGAAACTATTTAACTATTATTTTATTGGAAATAACAAATGTTCACCATATTTTGCGGCCGCAGTAATTTCTTTAATTCCAAAAAAAAATAAAGACTTAGAGAATCCAGCATCGTATAGACCGATATCTGTCCTAAACTCGAACTATAAACTTCTGACTTCAATCTTAGCTGAAAGATTAAAACCCCATTTAGGCATAATAATTCATGAAAATCAGGCTGGTTTTATGACAGGGAGAAACCCCACAAAAATGTACGTAAGGTTATGACATTACTTGATTTCTTTTGGAATAAATTCAGATTGTCAAGACAGAAAGGCATACCGGACTTAGCGCTATTAACGGTCAACGCGGAGAAAGCGTTCGACCGCATCTCCTGGAAACATCTATTTTTTTTCATTAGAACAATTTGGTTTGTCTGGTCATATATTGGAGTTCACGCAAGTAATATATAGCTCTCCAATCTCATCTCTATTAATCAACGGCGAGATTTCCCAGCGTCTATTATTACAGCGGGGCACCCGACAGGGTTGCCCTCTCTCGCCGTTGCTGTTTAATATATCTTTAGAGCCTTTTGCGATCTTGCTTCGTCAGCAATTAGACGGGATCTGTATCGGAGATCAGAAACTTGTATTATTATTGTATGCAGATGACATAATATTGTGTCTGAGTAACATCGCTCGAAGTCTTTCCCTGTTATTGGAATCAACCGAACTTTTCGGTTCAATCTCGGGATATAAAATTAATCTTGCTAAGTCCGAGCTGTTATGGATCAATAAGGAACAACAAGACATCAAACATCCATTTTCAGAAACCTCTCAAATCATGTATCTTGGTATCAAATTAAGCACAAACCCGGAGGAGTGGTACAAACTTAATTTTAGTAAGTTTTTTCGGGAATGTAGGGTAAGGATGGAGGGTTGGAAAAATCTGCCTATTTCTCTATCAGCGAGAGTTACCCTTATAAAAACCATCTTGTTCCCTAAAGTATTCTATCTTATACAAAATATTCCGATCCCTATTAAGAAGACAGATATAAATAGTTACAATAAGGTATGTTCAAATTTTCTTTGGAAAGGTGCTAGAACTCGCATTTCGGCTACACGGCTCATGTGTAATAAGGATGCGGCTGGTCTGTCTCTTCCGAATATACAACATTATAGTCTAGCTGCTCGCGTCAAGGTTGCAGTTGACTGGTTAACTGAACAAGACCAGGTTGCAGCAGTTCCCTGGGAATCTGCCTTAGTGAAGCCGTTTCGTTTGGATGCTATTCTACATTGTCCAATTACGGCTCTTCCCTCTGCGCTTTTTTCGCTTATAACATTTAGAAACATTATCGTCGCATGGCAAAGATTTTGTGTGCTCTTAGGTTGTTCTCCTTTTGTATCTAAATATTTACCTATTACAGGGAATCCAAATTTTGTCCCGGGATTGTCAACAGAAGTTTTCAGATTATGGTCCCTAAAAGGACTGATATATGTTGTGCAAATGGTAAAACCAGATTCCTCATTTCTATCTTTTGTCGAATTAAGACATCAATTTGGTCTTTCAAATAAAGAGTTTTACGCATATTTGCAACTAAGGCATTTCATTCTAGAGCTCAGGCAAAAATATGGAAGGGCGTGGACCCTTTTGTTTCAATCACAAATTAATAATTTTCAAAGGGGCTTATACTCGATAGCACCGTTTTGTGTTTATCTTAACCTGAAACCTTCTATTGAACAAAGGGAACATATTGTAGCAAAATGGGTTAAATTTTTGCCTGAAGTAAATGATCAAATTATAATAAATACATTTAAAATTATGGATAAAAGCTGGGTTTTGACATCGTGGAGAGAATCGCAGGTCAAGATAGCTTTTATGTCCTATGTAACTCCTGCCAGACTGTCTAGTTGGTATAAGGTATTGAGTCTATGTCCTAAATGCTCTGTTGGCCAAGCAGATCTTATGCATTGTTTTTGGGCCTGCCCAAAAATCACCCAATTTTGGTTGAAAGTAGCATATTGGATCCGATCATCTCTTAATTTAGATTATTATATACAAGCGATAGATGTATTTTTTTTGGTGCAGTCCCAAGTAATTCTTAAGAACGTCAAGTTAATTAACATGGTAATATTGTTGGGACGTACTATGATATTGAAAGCTTGGAAATCTAAAAGTGTCCTGAATCTGAAAGAACTTAAGAATGTTCTGACAATGCAACTTACGCATGATCAGATAAATTTACAAAATCCGACAGACAGACGGGTAGCTGAGTTTTTCAAACAATGGGAAGGATTTATTTTAACATTCCCACTAGAGACACAAATTTTGTTGGTTAAACCACTTAGGGATACTGTATACGTACAATTGCAAATATTGGCCGGCAATTTCCCTAGTGCATGGGGTGTTGACTCTGGAGTCGTGATGGGGAGAGGGAGGGCGGAGGGGGCTGGTACGGAGTGACTCCTTTTTATTTATTTATTTATTATTTTTTTTTCGTCCCCCCTCCCTTTTTCAGATGCATAGTTAAAAGATCCTATCTTGACAAAGGATCCTACCGGATTCGTTTAGGAGAGCTAGGTAATAGAAACAAATCGATATGTATTCAGATATGGCAGATGTCTTGTTCTGAGTCATAGTGTGTTAGCCAAATTTATATGGTTTTGTTAGATATATGGAAGATAGACACAATTATAAGGAAGAATATGGCTTTCTGTCAATATATAACAAATGTTTATTATTATTATGTTTTGTTTTTTTTTGTTATGTTTGTTTTTTTTTTTTCTTCCTTTTTGGTTCCTTTGTATAAAATATGGCTATTATATGAAAATTCAATAAAAATTATATATATATATAAAAAAAAAAAAGGTTACAAAAAATAAAAAAATATTTACAAACATTAGAAAAAAATTACAACAATTTTAAACTAATTACACCTACTCTAAGCCCCCTAATAAAACAAAGACCCCCAAAATAAAAAAATGCCCTACCCTATTCTAAATTACAAAAGTTCAAAGCTCTTTTACCTTACCAGCCCTGAACAGGGCCCTTTGCGGGGCATGCCCCAAAGAATTCAGCTCTTTTGCCTGTAAAAAAAAACATACAATACCCCCCCCCAACATTACAACCCACCACCCACATACCCCTAATCTAACCTAAACCCCCCTTAAATAAACCTAACACTAAGCCCCTGAAGATCTTCTTACCTTGTCTTCACCATGCCAGGTTCACCGATCGATCCAGAAGAGCCTCCGATGTCTTGATCCAAGCCCAAGCGGGGGGCTGAAGAGTGACGTCCATCCTCCGGCTGAAGTCTTGATCCAAGCGGGCAGAAGAGGACATCCGGACCGGCAAACATCTTCATCCAAGCCGCATCTTCTATGTTCTTCAATCCGATGACGACCGGCTGATCTTCAAGACCTCCATTGCGGATCCATCCTTCTTCTCCGACGACTTCCCGACGAATGATGGTTCCTTTAAGGGACCTCATCCAAGATGGCATCCCTCGAATTCCGATTGGCTGATAGGATTCTATCAGCCAATCGGAATTAAGGTAGGAAAATTCGGATTGGCTGATTGAATAAGCCAATCAGAATCAAGTTCAATCCGATTGGCTGATCCGATCAGCCAATCAAATTGAGCTTGCATTCTATTGGCTGATCGGAACGGAATCAGCCAATCGGAATTCGAGGGACGCCATCTTGGATGACGTCCCTTAAAGGAACCGTCATTCGTCGGGAAGTCGTCGGAGAAGAAGGACGGATACGCAATGGAGGTCTTGAAGATCAGCCGGTCGTCATCGGATTGAAGAACATAGAAGATGCGGCTTGGATGAAGATGTTTGCCGGTCCGGATGTCCTCTTCTGCCCGCTTGGATCAAGACTTCAGCCGGAGGATGGACGTCAATCTTCAGCCCCCCGCTTGGGCTTGGATCAAGACATCGGAGGCTCTTCTGGATCGATCGGTGAACCTGGCATGGTGAAGACAAGGTAGGAAGATCTTCAGGGGCTTAGTGTTAGGTTTATTTAAGGGGGGTTTGGGTTAGATTAGGGGTATGTGGGTGGTGGGTTGTAATGTTGGGGGGGTATTGTATGTTTTTTTTTACAGGCAAAAGAGCTGAATTCTTTGGGGCATGCCCCACAAAAGGTCCTTTTAAGGGCTGGTAAGGTAAAAGAGCTTTGAACTTTTGTAATTTAGAATAGGGAAGGGCATTTTTTTTATTTTGGGGGTCTTTGTTATTTTATTAGGGGGCTTAGAGTAGGTGTAATTAGTTTAAAATTGTTGTAATTTTTTTCTAATGTTTGTAAATATTTTTTTATTTTTTGTAACTTAGTTCTTTTTTATTTTTTGTACTTTAGTTAGTTTATTTAATTGTATTTATTTGTAGGAATTGTATTTAATTTATTTATTGATAGTGTAGTGTTAGGTTTAATTGTAGATAATTGTAGGTATTTTATTTAATTTATTTATTGATAGTGTAGTGTTAGGTTTAATTGTAACTTAGGTTAGGATTTATTTTACAGGTAATTTTGTAATTATTTTAACTATTTTAGCTATTAAATAGTTCTTAACTATTTAATAGCTATTGTACATGGTTAAAATAAATACAAAGTTACCTGTAAAATAAATATAAATCCTAAAATAGCTATAATATATAATTATAATTTATATTGCAGCTATATTAGGGTTTATTTTACAGTTAAGTATTTAGCTTTTAATAGGAATAATTTATTTAATAAGAGTTAATTTATTTCGTTAGATTTAAATTATATTTAATTTAGGGGGGTGTTAGGGTTAAAGTTAGACTTAGCTTTAGGGGTTAATAAATTTATTAGAGTAGCGGTGAGCTCCTGTCGGCAGATTAGGGGTTAATACTTGAAGTTAGGTGTCGGCAATGTTAGGGAGGGCAGATTAGGGGTTAATACTATTTATTATAGGGTTATTGAGGCGGGAGTGAGGCGGATTAGGGGTTAATACATTTATTATAGTAGCGCTCAGGTCCGGTCAGTAGATTAGGGGTTAATAAGTGTAGTTAGGTGGAGGCGACATTGGGGGTGGCAGATTAGGGGTTAATAAATATAATATAGGGGTCGGCGATGTTAGCGCAGCAGATTAGGGGTACATAGGGATAATGTAGGTGGTGGGGGTGTACGGAGCGGCAGATTAGGGGTTAAAAATAATATGCAGGGTCAGCGATAGCGGGGCGGCAGAATAGGGGCTAATAAGTGTAAGGTTAGGGGTGTTTAGACTCGGGGTACATGTTAGAGTGTTAGGTGCAGACGTAGGAAGTGTTTCCCCATAGAAAACAATGGGGCTGCGTTAGGAGCTGAACGCGGCTTTTTTGCAGGTGTTAGGTTTTTTTTCAGCTCAAACAGCCCCATTGTTTTCTATGGGGGAATCGTGCATGAGCACGTTTTTGAAGCTGGCCGCGTCCATAAGCACCGCTGGTATCGAGAGTTGAAGTTGCTGTAAATATGCTCTACGCTTCTTTTTTGGAGCCTAACGCAGCCATTCTGTGAACTCTTAATACCAGCGGTATTTAAAAGGTGCGGTCAGAAAAAAGCACGCGTAGCTAACGCACCCCTTTGGCCGCAGAACTCTAAATCTCGGCGTAAGGTTTTATTTAATAAATTGATGACCCTAGAATCTTTACCATCATCTCTATTTAATACTATGTTTTCTATTTTTGGTTCCTCAAATTGTATGGCCTTTTCTCTGTATCTACCTCCTCTGTGTTTTCTGCCTGCTCTGCGTTTTTGCATGTAGGGGGCTTCTTAGTTTTATCTATAATACTTTTTTGTTGTCTCCTGTGTCCTTTTCTGCTACGGCCCTCATCACTGGACACTGGCTGATATGTGTCTGATGTGGAGTCTATACTAGACCCTCTTGCAAACTCATATACCCTATTTGTTTAAAGGGACAGTCTACACCAGAATTTTTTAACCAACACATATACCGTATATTAATATACGTTTAACCTCTGATTAGCTTGTATCTAAGCCTCTGCAATCTGCCCCTTTATTTCAGTTCTTTTGACAGACTTGCAGTTTAGCTAATCAGTGCCTGCTCCCAGATAACTTCACGTGCACGAGCACAGTGCTATCTATATGAAATACATGAACTAACACTCTCTAGTGGTGAAAAACTGTTAAAATGCATTCTGAAAAGAGGTGGCCTTCAAGGTCTAAGAAATTAGCATATGAACCTCCTAGGTTAAGCTTTCAACTAAGAATACCAAAAGAACAAAGCAAAATTGGTGATAAAAGTAAATTGGAAAATTGTTTAAAATTTCATGCTCTGAATCATGAAAGTCTTTTTTGGCCTAGACTGTCCCTTTAATACTCCTGAAAATCCCTTTGGAATTTACATTTTTATGATATTTTTTATCATTTTGAACCTTGCTTGTTTCCAATTTTACACCATCCATCAATCTATTATATTCCGGGGTACCTATCCAGTTATCTATCACTTTCTTACTTTCTTCCACTTCTTCATTGTTGACTTTTTCTAGTCTGAGGTTGTTTTTTCCCTTACCATTAGGCACATGATATTCAATGAACATTCTGACAATGAATCATCCCAGAAATTATTAAAACCTTTAAGCAGTGGATCTTTTAAATTATTGCTTGGCCTTTAGTTAAATCTTAGTCCACTAGGTATCATTTTGGACTCAATGTACCGTATTGTTCCGCATATAGGCCGCACCTGAATATAGGCCGCACCCTTAAAGTTTGGTGCCATTTTAAAGAAATTTAATTTTAAAGAAAATACACACATGTGTAAGCAGAGTCCCAATGTAGGGTGCCAGCTCCCAAGGGGATCCTTTTCCACTTCCCCAAGAGTATAGAATAAAACAAAGGAAAGATGCTGCACTCCTTAGTATGGTAATTTCAAATGTGAAAAAAAAACTTTATTCAGGCATTAAAGCTATAATGGCTAAATAAAGGCTTTTTCACATTTGAAATTACCATACTAAGGAGTTCAACATCTTTCCTTTGTTTTATTTTAACAGACCAGTATTAAAGCTACAAATTTTTATTTACCCTAATAGTACAGTATTTTTATCAGGTATGATGTGAGGGGGGAAAAAACAGTCTCTTACCAATATCAGAGGCAAAACTGACTAACATGGGACATCCTGTGCTCCGCCCACTTCCTCCCTACCCACACTGCAATACCCATAAGGCACATTCCTATAATCACCCTATAATCATCCTTCTTGTACCAGTACTTGTATCAACTACGGACTCTGCATGCCATTCCGTTCAGCACACAGCTCCTACTGTGATGACATCATCATCTACAGCCACATCTGCCACTCCGTCCCTGCAGACTGCAACGCCTGTGAAAGAAGCATTTAGCAACGTCTTCGGTTCACTCCTAGAAGACTGCTAATGTTACCAATACCTGCGACTAAGCATTAGCAGTCTTCTAGGAGTGAACCGAAGACGTTGCTAAATGCTTCTTTCACAGGTGTTGCAGTCTGCAGGGACGGAGCGGCTGTAGATGATGACATCAAAGTAGGAGCTGTGTCTGAACGGAAAGGCATGCAGAGTCCGTAGTTGATACAAGTACCGGTACAAGGAGGATGATTATAGGGTGATTATAGAAATGCTTCTTTCATAGGAGCTTGGTCTTCCTCCTGCAAGTTCGGTCCAAGGAGCGTTCGTTTAGTTACTCGCTCAGGGATCACTCTAACACATAGGGCTACCATATTACTATATACCCATACTACTGTATAAGTTACCGGTACATTCCTTACCCGGTATTTACTATAATAGGCAGTTTTAAGCAAAATAAAAAAAAAAACCACAAAAAATACTGAATATAGGCCGCGCCCCGCATATAGGCCACACTGCAACTTTAAAGGTCAAAATCAAGGGAAAAAAGTGCGGCCTATATGTGGAACAATAGGGTATTTATCTCAACTAGAAATTTCGCATTTTAGTTTTAAATGTTTGCCTGGCTAAATTTTAAAGGTTTTGAAGGCTTTATAAATATTTTCACCTTCTACAGGTTATGTTATTCCCTCTAACTACAGAGAAAGTTTTTTGTATGTCCCATTCCCACTCTTGTTCATCTATAGCTGCCATAATTATTAAAGTTATGTTGGGGACCAAGTAACCTCAAAACCCTATCCTATCAACTGTCTTTAGTAGGGGAGACACAGTAAAACTGGAAAGTAGACATCTGCAATTCATTTCGGATCGATTCGGAAATTCGGAAAATTCAGCACGAATCCGAAACAAATTCATTCAAAGTTTTCCGAATTCGAATCGATCCGAAACGAAATTCGAAAAACTCTGAATCGATCCGAACCGAACTGAAACTAATTTTTTGATCATGCACATATCTACTGGAAAGAGGAAAAAATCCCCTCAAAGAAACAAAAACAAATGAGTGCAAATATCTTTAAATAAATACACTTACAGATAAGTTCAACAATGCCCTGTGTTTAGATTGGCAGACAATTCACAATTATCTCCTAGGCATTTACCACCAAAGAATTACATTAGGAGTTGCTTGTAGAAAATTATGGACATAGTGTACCATTGAACTCATATGTGGGCAGACAGTTCTCAATAATGTTAAGTGCTTAAGATGGTTAAGGACATTAATGTCTCACTGGGAAATCTCTATCTTCTATAACTTGACAATAAGAACGACTTTTAGATAATATAATCCACTCTGGAATTATTCCAGTGTGTTTACCTACAATGTGATAACATGTAGAGTTAATGTTTAGCAAAACGTATAGTTTAAATGATTTATGTATGGGCTAGATAACAGTGTTTGGGTATAAAATATACATTAATAAAAATGGTAAGACCTTAAATAACATTATGAAATGTAAGATCCCCGAGCTGGATGCATTTGTTGCAGCACTGTAGTGCCTTGAGGAAGCCGCAACTAACGAGCCTGAGTGGCGAAACACGTGTAGAGCAACTTCTATGCCCGGCGTGGCCAATGGGATGTTTGTTTTGCAAGTGACCACGGAAGCTTCCTGATGAGATGGAGCAGTAGCCAGAGGTTAGCCAGTAACAGCACTGTAAGAGATCGGCTTCGGTATGCAGCATAAGGTGGAGTGGTCAGATAATTCTAATTCACCTATGTTAGGTCTCATTGTGAGGGGCTTGGTTACCCTGACAGAGTTTGCAATCTATGTACTCTTTTTGCATTTCATATGAAGTGGATGTATTAATCACATTGCCATTTGTTCACTGACCTTCTGCTGATACGCTTGTTACTGCACGATACTGGCTTCTTGTACATTCTTATGGTTTAACTCTACTTACAGCCTTGTGGGTTACAATACATTAATATAACTTATCCTCATGGGCTGTGACTCCTATGGGAAATTGGCACATGGCTTACATTATACATTGTTTAATGCAGCATTTTGTCACTTATATTGGATTGAGTTATGCTTGATTTTGGCACATTGGGCTACATTATTCGCCTAATACTTGACTATTAGGATTGATCAACTTTTACCCTGTCCCATCGTCTTCCCACTGTAATACATGCATGTTTTCATACTATTGTCACTTCTCTCATTAAAGTGATTTGCTATACATTTGGGTACTTTGGTTTGTATGGGGCCCTTTTGTTGCTCATTTCCGCAATCACTGTTGTGTTTTTTTAATTTTTTGATTATGAGATGATGCTGGCTAAGGTAATCTAGAAATTATGTTTGAAATTTATTGAGCATTGCATCATCTATGTTTTCTACAGGTTCAAAATTGGATATTCTTTTCATTAACTTAGGCTCAGTACCCAAAACATGATGTCTTGCACATGTATAGAGAACCTATTATGTATAAACATGATGTCTTGCACATGTATAGAGAACCTATTACGTATAAACATGATGTCTTGCACATGTATAGAGAACCTATTACGTATAAACATGATGTCTTGCACATGTATAGAGAACCTATTACGTATAAACATGATGTCTTGCACATGTATAGAGAACCTATTACGTATAAACATGATGTCTTGCACATGTATAGAGAACCTATTACGTATAAACATGATGTCTTGCACATGTATAGAGAACCTATTACGTATAAACATGATGTCTTGCACATGTATACAGAACCTATTACGTATAAACATGGTGTCTTGCACATGTATAGAGAACCTATTACGTATAAACATGGTGTCTTGCACATGTATACAGAACCTATTACGTATAAACATGGTGTCTTGCACATGTATAGAGAACCTATTACGTATAAACATGGTGTCTTGAACATGTATACAGAACCTATTACGTATAAACATGGTGTCTTGCACATGTATACAGAACCTATTACGTATAAACATGATGTCTTGCACATGTATAGAGAACCTATTACGTATAAACATGATGTCTTGCACATGTATAGAGAACCTATTACGTATAAACATGGTGTCTTGCACATGTATACAGAACCTATTACGTATAAACATGGTGTCTTGCACATGTATAGAGAACCTATTACGTATAAACATGGTGTCTTGCACATGTATACAGAACCTATTACGTATAAACATGGTGTCTTGCACATGTATACAGAACCTATTACGTATAAACATGGTGTCTTGCACATGTATAGAGAACCTATTACGTATAAACATGGTGTCTTGCACATGTATACAGAACCTATTACGTATAAACATGGTGTCTTGCACATGTATACAGAACCTATTACGTATAAACATGGTGTCTTGCACATGTATAGAGAACCTATTACGTATAAACATGATGTCTTGCACATGTATAGAGAACCTATTACGTATAAACATGGTAAGTAGTTTAAATAATTACAACTGCAACAACTGTAAATATATGCTTGAAACACAGTAAGGGCTATATTACAAATGGAGCGCTAAATTATTTTGCGGGATCGCAATAGTTAGCCAGCCATTACAGATGGCTGGTTATTGCAACCGCGAGCTCTCAGTAGCAATTAGCAATCCAAAAATGAACCAGAGATTAGATCTCTGGTTAATTTTCTAAAAGTGCCCCAAATGCCCTCAAAATAGTTGTAGTTGTTATAGTTTTTAATAAAAAACAAAAACAAACCTAGCACTAGGCAGTTTTTGGGTCTAAATTTGTTGGGAGTGGGGTGTTATAAACAAAAAACAGCACTAAAAAGTGCCTTTAAATCATGGTCTATGGGAACTGTGTGTTCCCATAGACCACAATGTAAATATATATGAATATGATTATATAAATATATATTTAAAAATGCTGCACTACTTACCCCCTTCACTGCACAAGGCTCTGATGCTGTCTGTCATGGCATCAGAATGAGGCTCCCATAGGAGCCTATAAAAGCACCCTCTCATGAGCGCAATGCTTCCTGGCAATGTAAACGCGAGTTCGCATTCACATTGCATTTAACTTGTAATACCAGCACACATAATCGCACACTGGTATTACAAAGTGGAGCACTAATATCGCTTGCATGCCCTAAATATCCATAAGCGTAAAATATTCTCGTCTGCTTTGAAAACTCTCTGAATTAAAGGAGCAGTGTCTCAAAGAACTTGCAGACACAATCAAAGGGTTTACCATGGACTTTCTTGCAATTCTGGGACCATTGTCAGTATTTCTCACTTACACTCACGCTTGCAAAATTCCTAAAAATTCTGTTGCCATGGCAAAGTATTGTGTCCCATGGCAGTGTCTCATTATTTCAAAGCTGATAAGCCTGTCTCTTTTTTTAAATTATTTTCAAGTTTTATTCTGTGCATATGTCTTGGTGACTTATTAATGTATTTGTTTTGTATTATTTGTGAAGGAATTTTCATGACATCTGTTTTTTTGTTTTTTTTTGCAGTGGAGTTAGAATTTTTTTTCTGCAAGACATTAGTTTACAAACAGGTTTGATGGTATCTAGGTCATTGGGCATGTTGTCAAGTTTCTGCATACATTAATGGGAACACACCTAATTTAAGGAATATTCCTGGAAAAAAGGGTGGCACTATTTGAGCAAAACATTTCAAAGTGTTTAGAAAAGTTTAAATTCCAAATATCATAAATCAATACTATTACAATACTAATGTTTTGCACAATAAAATATCATTTGATGTTGCGTCTTTGAATTGAGACTGAAAGCATAGTTGTTTATTGATGACAAATTGTTGAATAATTAAATGTGTTAACAAGGGTGGATCCCTTAGTATAAGAACAAACTAGGAACAATATCCTGTTTTTTCTCCTTGTGGCCATATATTTACATTAAAATTGTGGCTTTATCCAACAATGAGATATTAAAGAAACATAAATCTCTACAAATGGCTCTTATTCACTGGAAATTGCACAATTTAAAGGGACATTCTAGTCAAAATTAAACATTCATCATTTAGATAGGGCATGCAAGTTTTAAAAACTTTCCAATTTACTTTTATCATAAAATTTGCTTTGTTCTCTTGTTATTTCTTGAAAGTTATACATAGGTAGGCTCATATGCTAATTTCTAAGCCCTTAGAGACCGCCTCTTATCTTAGTGCATTTTGACAGTTTTACACAGCTAGACAACGCTAGTTCATGTGTGCCATATATATATATATGAACAGGCATGGAAGTTATTCTAGCTTTTGTTATGGCTCAGCTGAGTGCGTCTCTCTCTCTTTTTATGTGGTCATGTTTGGTCTGAGGAAGGGGTCTGCGAACCCTGAAATGTTACCACAATAAATAAGTAATTTTGTATCCAAATCCAGTGAGTGCAGTCCTTGATTGAAGAAGATTGCTACTGAAACACTGACTTTGCACCCTGGTTGATGGCCCAGCTGAATTGTGAGTGCAGATACACATGGGAGATATATATATATATATATATATATATCATTGTGCTCACTCCTGTGGAGTTATTTATAAGTCAGAACTGATTGGCTAAAATGCAAGTCTGTCAAAAGAACTGAAATAAGGGGGCAGTCTGCAGAGGCTTATATACAAGGTAATCACAGAGGTAAAAATTATATTAATATAACATTGTTGGTTATGCAAAACTGGGGAGTGGGTAATAAAGGGATTGGAAAGTTGTTTAAAATTGCATGTCCTGTCTGAATCATAAAATGCACATACTAAGATAACATTGTTTTTTGAGGATGTGGTATGTAACAAGGAGGGGGTCAAAGGTTTTGTGTATATATTTATATAGGTATAAAACATATAAGGTAATCAGTGACTACTCATTTTTCATAAATTTGCTATGCTTTTTATTGGAGTAACATAGGTCACAGACAAGAACAGTTACGCTTCAGGTCCACCTGACCCTTAATCATGCTGTATTAGTGTAGTAACCACCTGTTTAAATAGCACCTGTTTGCATAGATTTAACTCTTTCACTGCAGTTACACAATCAAAAACCCTCTACTGACCCCTACTGAGCTGGAAGTATAGAATTATCTCAATATACATATACAGTATATATGTACAATATTGCAATTGATCACATAAAATATACAAAACTGTGATCAATTGCAGTAGGGGTCAATAGAGAGTTTGTGATTGTGTAACTGCAGTGAAAGAGTTAAATCTATGCAAACAGGTGCTAGTTAAAATGGCCATTACTATACTTATACAGCATGATTAAAGGGATAGTATAGTCAAAATTAAATTTTCATAATTCAGATAGGGCATGCAATTTTAAACAACTTTACAATTATCTTTTATAATAAAATTTGCAATGATCTCTTTGTATACTTTGTTGAAAGCTAAACCACAGTAGGCTCAT